>NW_017308628.1:74891-83415 GCF_000935625.1 Nanorana parkeri | reverse complement strand
CCCCTCTCTCTCTCTCTCTCTCTCTCTCTCCCCTTGTCTGCCTTTAAAGCTTTCTGTCTATACACCTGACTGTCTATCTGGGCAGGATTTTACATTGTGTTTTTTTACTGCCACACATAGCGCCTGAAGTTCAAAGCAGCGAGTCTATTTGAATATGATAAAATGCCTTTTAAATCAGGTATAAGGAGCTTTCATCCATACAGTGCACTGTACAATTCTCCTATATGTCAGTCTTTTAAAGTAAAATCTGGGTATGTTACATATTTTGAAATCCTTTACAATGAACTTTCATACATTTTCTAGCAGCATAACAGAGCAGGAAGTGACCACAGGTCCTGTTTGTTGATTAGTTTACACATGCATACTCTGTGTCACACATCACAGCAATGCTTACTAGAGAGATTCTTATATGTAGATGTATAAATTAGCTGCATACCTGACATTTTTCTCTGCTCTGGATGTGCTAGATTTCTCTAGCGGTGAAATATGTCTCACTAATATTATCTTTGAAGATGTGTAAAACTGACTTCAGTCCACATTGTATATACAATATTGTGTCCTTCAGATATCAGTGTATTACACTAATACAGGTTACATTAGCAAGCCATTAGGATGATAATTCAAAGTCTTTGGTTGATATTCTTGGCACTATCTAAAGGCACATATGTAGTCTACCACTGATGATCTGTTTATCTTCTAAAATTATTGGTTTACTGCAGTCATATCAAATCATGTGAGACTTTTTTCTGGCCTCCTGAACAGCATTTCTGTTCTATCAATCACTGTTAGAGTGCTGAGAACACAAACATATATTTACTTGCATTGAGGTTAATGCAATTCACAGCACCTATTGTGTAATGGCAGCCTTACTGCCTTGTCACAGATATTAAAGTGAGCAGAATCCAGGTATGTAAGTTATTCGATGGCTAATATAATCATTTCAGGTGTTTAGCAATTTTTTAGGCTTCCTAACCTAACTGAAAAAAGCATTGTGGTTTATTGAACTTTCATTATGCGAGATTCAGCATTATTGATTTTTATCTTGTCTGGATGGGGAAGGAAAGGGATTTATGTCAACACTGGCAGGCTTGGAATTTAGGTTTCGATGTTCACTTGCAAGGCCTATACAATATTCTTATGTGCTGTACACCATCTCTTTCCACATGACTTCTTAAGCAATTTACAAAGTACATACAAAACAATAAAGGCTTGCTGCTAATAATAATATTACAATTTGGCATTTATTTATTTTTTGCTTTTGCAACAGATTTTTAGATTTGGCCTAGTTTGGCCAGGAGGCATAATTTATCTTCGCAAAAGTAGCATAAAGTACAAGTAACATAAAAAATAGCAGACCACCCAATATGTATCAGTGCATCACATTATTCTTCCTTTACTAAAGCTTTAAAACTGAACTATATATACTTGTAGCATAATATATAATCTTGGACATTGTTTTTCTGTTTCATATTAATAATTATAGTAAAATCATCCCTTGGTAAATTATAGGTCAACATTTTTTTTTAATATTAAAGATTTTTTTTTCCGGTTTAAAAGCAATTTGAAGAACAACTCTATCCAAAATAGGATATAATGCCAGTGCATGGGTCCAGCACAGTGTTTATAGCATTTTCTTCTTTTTCCGATTATACCTTTCATAGATAGGGTGCCCACAAACAGATATTTGCTGGAGTAATGTGTAAAATAAATGAGATGTTTCCCTGTGTAGAAGTAAGCTGGTGTCCTTCATATTAAAATTAGCTCTTTGGAGATGGGGATCCCTTAGTAATTGGTTGAAAAAGCTTGAGGTTTCCAGAACAGGCACTACTGTATCCTTCTGCAGCAATGTGTCATCTTGGATGCAAGGTTCTTCATCTAATGAGCCAGCACAAAAGAAGCAGCAGCTATCCATTGTAGGGCTTGGTACTCACCAGTAGAACAAATCATTTATAAACCTTGATAGACAAAGGTAAACTAATAAAGATTAGAATAAGGTTTTTTTTTGTTTAAATAATAAAGGGGTTTTTTTTGTTTTTTTTTTGGGGGGGGGGGGATTTTCTGAGTATACATACATATCTATTCATTTGTAACTGTTGATGACTATACAGTGGGAAATCCAAGCACATGGCCCTCTGATGGCAATTGCTAGGGACCTCCTAACTAATACCTATTCCAATCAGCAGCAGCCCCAATGCTTTTATGGCCTCTGGCTTCATGCCTTTTCTAGTGTGATGCAACCTACCCTTGGAAACCCACTGAAAAAAAAACTATTTCTGGACTGGGTAGCTTTGTGCCAGAAAAATCCCAGCAGCTCTGAGCAAAGCAATAACCTTTGAAGCTGCTTAGCAAGTGACTTCACACAGCAAATCAGTGGAGATACAAATGGGAAAGCATTCACTAGTCAACATAGGAGGGAAAAGTTTCATGGGTTCATCTTTAGTTCAAGGTATGATATTGCACCAGAGTGAGGCAGGGTGCAGTGATGTTTTCAGGCAGCTATGTACAGCACACTTTAGGTTCCTGCCACCAGCCATGATCTGTCTGCACTAAAAATGGAAGCACAGAGACACTGTGATGAGATCACTGGGTCTAAAATAAGATATGTAATGAAAATGGAAATGTTTTATTTGAAAATGTTCATGGTCATAGAAAGGGGGCAGGGAAGAAAAAATATAAGCATATTAAGCCATGTCATAGACAATGTTTCTATTATTCCTTTTACTTATGTTATCCATTCCTTTCAAGCACTGGGAGATGAAGTATAGTTAGATATGTCCATATGTGTTATTTTCTCCAGATACTTTAGAGATCACTATGAAAGACATAGATAATCATATTAGATAAAAATCCCGTCAAGGTGGCTAACCGAGAACCAAATTAATATTTAATTCTTATCGACCATAGTTACCAATTGTTTAGCCCCTCCAAGACCTAAAACAATGGATTGAGCCCATCTTTGTAGTGGGCAATGTGGGTTACTATAAAAAAACTCCTTAGGGTTTATCCGCTACTGTAATTTGATTGACCTTGACCATGTGTTCACATGTGGATGCAGACTGTGTTCTGCCCAAATTCCCTCATTTTTCAGTTGTTATGAAGGTAATATTAGCATGGAGATCTTGAAACCTTCTAAATGGTTCTGTGTTTCTTTATATTATATGGCAACGGTCCATTTAACATTCAGGTTTTAGACCTTTGTAATATGACATAAACATAGCAGGGACGTGCGGTTAGGGAAGGCAGGTGGAGAAAAAAGCTGTCAGCTTTAAGTCTGAAGCTGACAGCTTTTTCTCCATTCAGATCGGCATCTAACAGGTTACAGAATAGGGAAATCCTCCCCGCTGGTAACCTGTCATGGATGAAGCGCTGCCTGTTAATTACAGGCAGTGCTTCCTCTTCACACTAGGTTGGGGGCAGGGCTTTGTCCGACGGGGGCAGGGTTTTGTCTGTCAGGGCAGGGTTTTCGACCGATGGGGCGGGCTTTGGTCGGCAGGGGGCGGGGGAATGCCTCACCTGCAATATGAGGTACCGCACGTCACTGAAACATAGGGCCCTAAAGGGTTTTTTACTGCTGTATTTTCATAAAAAATGTGAACCTTGAGTAATCTACTTGTTTTCGTGACTAGTATGAATTGTTTAGGGAAATTTCTGTGAGGTTCTTTAAGGGACAACTCTAATGATTTTAGTTCCGTTTTTTTTTCTTTAAAAATTATACTTTTGAAACTGTTGTAAACCTATTAGTATAATATACCATATACTGTACATTGTGTATATTGAGCTATGAACCATTGTACTATGGAGTAATTAAATAGCCAGTTCAGCAAAGCAGCTTGCTTTGAGGCTCCGTTTGATGACTGAAACTTGGTACTGATTTGTCTGCTAATGGATGTGATACTGTTATGATGCCTATGAGTTCAGTAAACAACAAGCTTATTCCTGCAGAAGTGAAAACGAATTATGCTAACTATAGAAAAAGGAAACTAGAGCTCCACATGCTGGCTGGGGAGAAGACTACATCATATTAATATGTATATTTTTAATTTACCTTAAAAAAAAACCCACTTAATTTTATTATATTTTTTTCATTCCTGACTGTAGTAAATTATAAAAGAACATATCTCTAATGCTAGTGCCTATGCATGTCCTCAAATACAAGAATGTATTAATCTTAATTGTATTTTTATTAATACACAATGAAATGTTTCTCTGAGAGAAATTAAGCTACACTTAAACCGCCAGATTCATGGGGATTCTCCAAAACTCAAAGCACATTTGAAGTAAAGATAAACTCCATTAGTTACTATTATAACATATGTCCTTTAAAATGAATCTTTGCCCTTATATGTGACAGGCAGACATATTTACTAAAAGTCCTCTGTTCATTATCAATAGCCATCCACATCAAGAAAACATTTTAAAAATACCCTAAGCCTGAGTAATTAATTGATGTTCTGTGCCTATATATATTAAACATTTCATATTCACGTTTTAGTTTCATTTCTTGGGCCATCATGACATTCTAAAATCTTATTTGAAGGATTTGACTTGGAATATGCTCTTTTAGCTGCTGTCCCAGTTTTTGTTGCAAGGCTTCAAAATGGCCTTTTGTTTCAGAGGGTGGTATTTAGGAGTTTTACTTATTTGGGGGTATATTGTTTTTATTTTTATGTTGATAGGACCATTTTATGTTTGATAGGGCAATTATCCCTGATTGAAACTGCAGTATTTTAATTAGTGTAGTAAAACCCCA
The DNA here is from genome assembly GCF_000935625.1 of Nanorana parkeri. Taxonomy (NCBI): domain Eukaryota; kingdom Metazoa; phylum Chordata; class Amphibia; order Anura; family Dicroglossidae; genus Nanorana; species Nanorana parkeri. Next base: position 78,665 of record NW_017308628.1, on the reverse strand, counting down.
ACCTGTGCTCTTTGCCTCTTGCAAGTTTGGGCCTAGCCATGCTCATTAAAATTGTCTTGCTGCTGGCCAATCTTACAGTACTGTATCTTGTGCAGTCTATTAATTCATGTAGCAGAACACCTGTCGTACACATTGTCTCCAGTACATTTCAAACTATTTTGCTTGACTAAAACTGTCCTGTATCACCTGTTCTCTCTTAACGAGAGCTTGATAGAAAATGGCCAGCAGCATCACAGTTTTGCATCAACAAGAATAGGAACAGCCACACTGAACTATTGGCCAATTTCTATCTACCAAAGTAAGTGTATTATCCTTTGATGATAAAGCATGTGTCACTCCTAAAATTATCTGAAAAAGGCCTTTTTTTCAATGTGAAGTGAATCAGATTGGGCTGCTGCTGTATATAATTCAAGCTAAATGAAAAAAAAAACAATTCCACAGCCAAATCTGTATGCTGTCACTAAAGGTGCCCATACACCTTACAATTATCTGCAGATTTTCTGAAGTCAGATGGAAAAAGTGCAACATATTGGCCCAGGTGGAGATTACTCCATCCACACAGTTAAGTGTAGATGGAGGAATCTGTTGCACCTTTTCCATCTCACCACAGAAAATCTGCAGATAATTGTAAGGTGTATGGCCAGCTAAAGACTGTCCATGAAAAGTTCCCTAAGAGCACATACAGTTTCAAGGCATCCCCCCAGCATTTAGAAGGATTTCTGTATTTTCCTTTGCCTTTGCCACATGAAAAGAACATCTCCTTAAAGCATGGTATTTTTAAAAAATGTTTTGCCTTCATCCATGATCCCCATAGCAGCACCAATGCCATTTTTTGACAGCAGTTTGCCTATTAGGCATAAAAATGGCCAGAATCTAACAACAAGATTTGCCCCCAATAGACTTCAGTGGGATTCACCTCTAAGTTCAGGTTCGCTAAATTTCGAACAAGATTCCATGAACCCTTGGCAAATCAACCTGGGGAGATTTGCTCATCACTGTTCACTTTGCAATTAACTTTTTTAATAAATGAGTAACATCGACAATCCTTTCATTACCCAAGGTTGCAGTTATTGAGTTGTTCTTAACCAATAATTGTTATCCTTGTGATTTTACACTAGATGGCTGTCTTGCCATTTCTTCTGTTCGTGTTTTCACATACAATGTCAAATAATCATTTCAATACAATTGAATAACCGGTATCTCTTTTAAATCAAAGCACTTATAAAAAAAAAAAAAAAAATGGTCATCGTATACAGCCACCTCTACTACAGACATCTCAAATTATTTTTTTGTAATATGATTATATAATATAACTCACTATGGTAATTGCTGCTATTATAATTGCAAAGATGCAAAGCATTAAACCACACAGAAACATGATGTTATCACTTGATTTGCATAGTAACATCTATAACAGAATTTGCACAATTTGGAATACTTGTAAAGAAAAGTAAATGGCAAAATATGTGTAAGATAATTATATGCAGCGTGAAATTATTAAATAGAAAAAACATGCCAGAGACTTTGTGACATTTAAATTAAGGTAAAATTATATAGTCTTTTGACTTCTTTGTTTTTTTTATTACAGCATAACACTACATAGTAAAATAATAATTCACCAAGTTGTTCGTAAAAGGTCAACAACTTGTATTTTTAAATAAAATGTACCAAGGGGTAAACATTTTAGGATATGTTATGCAAGTAAATAACATTTCTGGCAAATAGTCATATATATGTATCAGTTTTTCCAAATCTGTTCTTTGGGGACTAGTGAGGGCTTTACATACACAGGTGCAGGGCTGGCCTTAGGGGTGTGCGAGCCGTGCGGCCGCACAGGGCGCCATGGCAACAAGGTTCATATAACACCGCACGTGTTGGGCGCCGCCATCTTGGTGTATATCTAGGTATACACCAAGATGGTGGGGCCACTATCGCCGTGTGAGGTCACTTGACGCCACGCATGCATGGCGTCATGTAACGTCATGCTCCCTGCCTCCAAGATGGTGGCACGCATTCACAGAACACGCTGGTGGCCAACATGGCTGCCGCACATTCTCAAATTATTATGTGTCTGAATACATTTCTCGTATATTCGGACATATAGTAATTGCTTCATTTACATGTAGCCCGGGGTCTGTGTTCTGTTTTTTATTTTTACTTTTCTAGATGCACTTACTTGAAAAAAGGGGTCTGCATGACACATTTATTGTTTACCTTCCGTTGTTTTATTTGATAAGAATACTTCTATTGTGCCTACAAGTTTAATACCTTTGAATAAAAGTTTTATTTTTATTATACTTTTTAATGTGTTTCTTTGCGGCTTAACAAAATAGGAGTCTTTAAATGGTGCATATATTGGGGGAAATGGGTGTGGTTGCGGGGGGCGTGGCCACTAAAGGGTGTGGCCACTGAGGGGCGCTGTAAAGCTTTCTCGCACAGGGCGCCTAAAGGCCTAAGGCCGGCCCTGCACAGGTGAGCTATTGAATGTGCGACTGCTTGACAGGGGGGTATGCAGCAAGTGAAGGTAAATGCAACATCCTACATAGGCCATAGTAAATAGTGGCCATTCTGTAGATAAAAACTGTTGTGGTACTGCACTTTCATTCTTTATGAGTGCTGATTCTGCTTTAAAGATAATCACATACACTTCTGCTTGTTAGAAAGTCTGAAGTTATATAACAGAAGCAGCCACACTTCTCAGTAGCTCAGCTGCACAACAATGCTGAAGGACAGGCTTTCCAGACTGCTACAAATGCACTGTGAGTGTATAATAAGAACTGGATGTAGGAAACACTGGTTTATAATAAAACATATTTTTTGCTGGTTCCTTACCATGTAATTCTTTAGAGGGGCATTGTTTTGTTTTAAAAGACGTTGAGCAATGCCTGAGACATTGGCACACAAATAGTGTGCATAGCTACATAACATTGAATGGTCAGCATGATTTAATGGGGCACAGGTTGATAAATCTAATCATGCTTACTGTGTACTGTACACAGCCCACGTATGCTGCAGTCTTTGTATCCATAAAGTATGCCTTCCTTACTGTGCTGAAAGCAACAATCTTACAGGCACACATAAACTTCAGGACAAAGGATTATTTTAACAATAAAACTCTTCCTCTAACGCTCATTATATATGCAAACAGAAAACAGACATGTAGGGCAGAATTTCCATTACTGAGGTCAGTGAGCATGCAACTACTAGTGCTCAAAGCCACACTCCTCTGCTAGGTTCAGCACTCTTACACAGATTATTTTCTGTTTTAATGGTTTTAACCTGATTTAGAATACTTTTAAGATGTGTAAGCAAGCTTATATGAAATTACTGTATTTTTACAGATGATGGGAAGAAATCTTGTGGTAGATCACTTTTCACATATTAGCCTCAGTCTCCTATAAGCACAATGACCTAAATCCAGCCCTGTAGACACGTTAAACGTTTAACCATTCTCAAAGAAAAACATTATCAACATAGTTGGGGACTACTTAGCATTAAGTCCCTTTCGAGACAATTAATACCGTCTTTCCCCGAAAATAAGACACTGTCTTATTTTTTTGGGCTAAAAAAAAACACCCTAGGTCTTATTTTCGGGGTAGATCTTATTATTTTTTTTTAATGTACAACAATCCACACTTATTCATGTACAACAGTCTACATGTATTCATGTACAAAAATATGGTGATCAGGGCAATCAGGGGTGCCGTACATTTCCAAGAGCAATTTGCTAACCAATCGCTGGCCAGAATGAGCGAAGCGCACTTTCACTATCGA
>NW_017308628.1:68139-74849 GCF_000935625.1 Nanorana parkeri | reverse complement strand
TTTCGGGGTAGGTCTTACTTTCGGGGTAGGTCTTACTTTCGGGGAAACACGGTACTTTGTTCAGGAATATGTAACATGCAGCACAGTGCCATGATGGATGTCCTAGCATTGGTTATCAGAGGGAAGAAGACTTGTCTCTTACAATAATGGTCAGTGGCAGGAGAAATGCATGCACACTGGTTGCCAGTGGCAAAAGAATGCCCCTTACATTAGAGTCAGGTAAAGGAAAACTGGTGCTTACATTGGTGTCAGTGGGAGGAAGATTGCCTGGTAGGTGATTATGGTGATTAGATGGTGATCAATGAGAGGAAAATTTCACCTTAGATTGGTAGTCATTGGGTGGAAGAATGTTTCAGCTTGTGTGTCAGTGATTACCTGCCTAAGAGATAAGATAATACACTTCATGTCCTATGCTGCATAAACAACTCTACCAACTGACTTTTGGACAACGTTGTCCCTGTGTGTGGTGAAGGAATAATTGTCCCAAATACTAGTTAATTTATTTATTGGATTTTTCTAAATAAAGTTTAACATTTTATAGATCTCGATCTTAGATGTGTCTTCTTCATGGCCTTATTCTCTATAAGACCAAAAATGTTCTGTTCAGTAGGTTACTTAAGTCACTGATTGAGATCTATTAATCATATTTATATCCATAAAGACTGGACTCCCGGTTAGCAGTATTAGTGTTAGTATTATGTGGGTTGCTAATACCATTCAGAAAACACAGTATATTGCATCAGAGATTGTTTAAGAGTCAGAAAACATGGTGCCCCAGCACCAGAATGACCAGAAAAAAGAGGGACAAATGGTACACTACAGCAATACCTGTATGAAAACTAGTAGTGCCAGGCTTCTCAAGATTTATTACTATTATATTGTGCCCTTTAAGCTGTATGTATCTATAAACTTTAAAAGAATCCTCCAATCAAGAAAGATAGAACTGTTGGTGTACAAAACAAAAAGCAAAGGTCATGTGAGGTCATTGGCAACAGTGTAAAAATACTGTACATGTGGGGAGTAATATTAAACTAGGCACAATGGGAACCATAACAATTTGTGCTCATTTGCTACCCAATAAGCTTTTCTCAAATACCCCTGTTGGATCAATAACTGCAGAAAGGAACTTTTTCCAGTCTCTACTCTAAAATCCCAGGAGCAAGGCTTAGGTGATAACACATAAAACATCTGCAAAGGAACAGAACGTTTCATGCTACCTCAGTATCCTTAAGGTTATTTTCTTCCTCCAAGGGTCGGAAAACATACAATGGTAAACAATGGCTTCTCACTGATATGTTTTTACTTATTTGCATGAAGCTTATTTGTATGACCAATGGAATTACATTACAAGCTTTACTGTGTTAAGAAATATTGTGAATGACAGGTATTAATAGTACCATATAACAAAGAGATTATGTATAACTAACATAGCTGGAGCTTACATTGTGATCTATTAATGTCTGACTATTTAAGGGAAACTCCAACTTTTGAAAATAAATAATTAACTTTTTTATAAAAGAAAAAATGAAGCATTGCAACCACAACTGAAGATCACAGGGGCAATACTTTGGCTCCTGCAGGCTCTTCCTCCCACCCATGTCTATACTGAGGTATGGACCTTCAGCAACATGGGCAAGAGAAAGTGTCAGTGGACTACAAATGCGGTGATGTTACCGCACTTGTATACCATTGAGAACTACAAGTCCCTTTGCAGCGGTGGCTGATGGGACTTTTAGTTTCTCCATTCACAAATCCTGTCAATGGAGGAGAGCCACACACAGCTGAGCCAAATTTAAAAAGTTAAACAAGCCTGTGGGGAGAAGAACACCGCTATTCAGGTAAATGGGATGGGGGAGTGGGATTGGTTTGGGATCTGACCATGTTACACCGTAAATATGGGTGTAACATAAAACATGGTCAGAAAGGTAAACTATGCCTTTAATTATGTAACTATCAGATGGTAGGATACAGTATGGTAGGACTAACAGAGCAAAGGCTTGGAGAACAGATTAGTGGAAAACTATCTCAAGCTAGTCTTTCTTTTGACAATGCCTGTTGTCTTAACAAATCACTAACACCTACAAAATGCCTATTCTTTCGAAGAGTGGATGTTCTAAGCCATTTACTCCAGTTGCAGTTAGACTATATGGCTATGTACAAGTGATATAAGCTAAATTTAGCAGTCACACTAATAAAATATTACTCAGACAGGACTTGACACTTGGGCTTTATGGAATTAGAGAATTATTGGCACATTCTCTAAGTGTTTTCAGTCTTCATTACTGATTTGATAACCTATTATTACATATTGGTTCTCAGAAAGCAACAGGGCTATTCACAAAATGGTTAAGAGTTTGGAGAAGGCAGGATAAGTGAACAATCTAGGACAGCATAGCTAAACTCTTAAGTGAGCTGAATTGGAGAATTTGGATACTCTGTACACTTTTGTGAATAACCCTGCAAGTCTTTTATTTCCCTCTGCCTTGTTTTTTATGTTAAAGCTTGCAATGTCCATATAGCTTATTAATAATTTTAACAGGGTTAATCGCAAAAGGGTGAAGAGTTTGGAGAAGGCAGGAGAAGTGAACAATCTAGGACAACATAGCTGATTTGGAAACATTCTCCAATACAGCTCACTTTCCAGTTCAGCTATGTTGTCCTAGATTGTTAACTTCTCCTGCCTTCTCCAAATTCTTCACCCTTCTGTGAATAACCCTTTAAGTGTTTTAGGGTTTTCTGACAACAGAGAAAGCCTGGGCCAGCCAAAGCAAAGGGCTGGGAGTATCATAGCTAACACAGTAGAAATACCCAGTGGGTGCCTTCTGGGTGTTTATTCAGTGTTGTCATTAACCTACATTATAAGCATCGACACAGCCCGGAATCTCCCAAAAAGGTGCAGTGGACATTATCACTGCAAAGTGATTCTGATGCTTTTGTAAGCAATTCACATGTACACACATGCAGGCTTACATTATAAGTATTGACACAAACATTTCTTGAGGTTTAACAAAGCCTAGGGGTTAGGTTTATGAGTAAAGTTGAGTTTAGGGGTTAAGATTATAGGTTAGGTTTAGAGGTTTTGTTGAAGTTAAGTATCAACAAGAGATAATTGCTTTGTTTGGAAGAAATACCTTAACTTTTTAGATGTAATAAATATAAATAAATATAGATATATAGATCTATATATATATATAGATCTATATATATATGGGATTTTTTTTGGTATAACAAATGTATAACACATGCAAAATAGTGTTTGTATACAGAAATTATTGTTGTCAAACTCCCAGAAGTACAGAAACAAGAAAAAAATATTCTGAAAGCAAAAAATAATGTACTATGAAAATGTATGATAAAGGAATTGCGTAAGCAAATAGCTTGAAGTAATTTTTAAGGGTATTGCATATGCCAATATATATGCTAACCAACTATCTGGAATGTAACTTGAAACTATAATGCCGCTTTTTTTTCCTTATGGTTTAAATTAGATAGCAAAGTAATATGGGAAGCACAGTGGCTTAGTAGTAGTGGCAGTACTGGAGTCCCTGGTTTATATCCTGGTCAGGACACTATCTGCAAGGAAGTTGGATGTTCTCCCTCTGCCTGCATGGGTTTCCTCCAGGTACTCTGGTTTTCCCCCACACTCCAAAGACATACTGGAAGGTTAATTGGCTGCTGTCTAAATTGACCCTGTATGAATGTGAGATAGTGGCCTTAGATTGTAGGCTCATTGAGGGCAGGGACTGATGTGAATGTGCATTATATAATGCTATGCGTAAATTGTTTGTGCTACAGTATATAAATACCTGTAATAAATAAATTAGAGTCTCACTGATACAAAGTTAAAAGGCTAAGTTCACCTTTTTAAAAAATTTACTATTTCTTTAAGACCCCCTTTCCCCCTCCCCCCGTAGTGCAAAAAGCATTCACCAACTTAGACAAATACAGCTTGATTTGGATGCCATACCTGTAGGCCAATGTGTGCTTTCCCCAAGCCTGTCCAAGAAACTTCCATTATGACAGTTCCACCCTACTGGGGCACACCCTGATAATTGAGCATACCCAAGCATAACAGGAATTAGCATGGGGCAAAATGTGCAGAAAGCTTAACAGGGACGAGTGCTCTGCTGCCAAACCCGGCTTCGCTTCACAATATGGCAAGGTGCTCTCTTCCTACCTTGTTGCAGCGGCTCCAGTGGGGGGAGAGCCCAGTGCACACAGGCCACTTTGTAAAGCAAAGTCAGATTTGAGCACTAAGCACTTATTTATGTCATGCTTTGTGCGCATGCACCGTATTTTCAACAGAGTGCTTGTTCCTGTTATGATGGGGTTTGATCAACATTCAGGTTGTCTCAGAATGGTAAAACTGCCATTATGGATTTTTTAACAGGCTTGGGGAAGCACAGATTGGTCTTCAGTTATGCCAGCTAAACCAAGCTGTATTTGCCTATGTAGGTGCTTTCTACACTTCAGGGATTTTTTTTCACCAAATCCACCTGAAATGACAATCAGGCTTGTTTGTATAATTAGCTGGCCGGGAATGAATTTGTAAAAATAATTCCTTTGAAAATTGTCTTCTTTCCAATTCAGTATTGACTATCAAAAACCACAGAAAAGTGTTTTAATGTCCTCTTCTTTATTACAGCAGAATGATCTACAAGAATAATGGAGATGCAATTTAAAAAATAACCCTGCTAAATCTTGTAAGGCCAAATAATACCATAACCTTACTAAAGAAATACAATACTGTCAGTTATTTCAGTCAGACAGTAATAACCACGGCACATAACAAAATAAACCACATTAAAACAATTCAATGGGAAAGCTCATTTAGCCAGTTTGCTCCTATTATAGAGAAAATAAAAATAAATAAATAAGCAGTACAGTAATAAAATAGAACAATTCCCCATCCCTGAAGATTTTTTTTCTCTAATTAAATATTTCCACTAAATAAATGTTAACTCTGAACATGCAGGCATATATATTGTAATGTCTTCAATGGGAAACAGTGTACATAAAATGGGTTGGTGGTCTGGAAAGAAATAGCCTATATTTAAAAACCAACTATTTTTAGAGGAAAGGCAACAATGGCAAAAAAACTCCTATTAGCTGTCACTATGTGTCCCTGGGAGCAATGCTAAGAGCAGATTTTAGGTATATGTAAACATCTGTGCAATATGTTTGTCACATTGTACTGCACCAAAAGTAGAAAAATTAAAGGTTAGACACAAAGATGTAAATGTATTTTTCTCATCATAATTAAATTTACTGGAGAAAGCATTCAGGAAAATACCATTTACCAGGCATCCACGTTTGAGTCTGTGGGGTCTGGCCGCCCAGGAGAGAAACACTGCTGTGTCTTTTTTTCTTTATTCTGACACGAGCGATGTCAGAATAGAAAAAGAAGAAAAATAATAATTTTCCCATTGAAAAGCATTGGGACATTACTATTGGCTATTTCAATTTGCAATAGCCAATAGTAAACCAGCATTGTACCCGCCCTCTGCTGATGGACCTGATGGTGAACTGCATCGCTCGTGTCAGAATAAAGAAAAAAAAGGACATAGCGGGGTTTCTCTCCTTGGCGGCCGGGAGCAGGAGACTCCCGGGCCGCCAGGGAGAGTTAGCTGTTTGGAGATCAGTGTCCCTGGTTAGCAGGTAACCAGGGACGCTGATCTCTCTGAAAGTGGCCGGAGCCAGCCGTAAGATCACGGCTGGCTCCGCCCAGCTGGCAGAAGCAGACTTTCAGCACGGCTGAATAGCCCGTACAGCACCCCTTCGGTTCCACTGAACCGAAGGGGTCCTGGGCCCGAAGCTAGCCGAAGGATCGGCCGAAGCTACGGCCAGATCCTTTGGCAGCTTCGTGAATAGACCCCTTAGTAAAGCAGGAGATGCTGCTCACTGAGCAAAGTGAATGTTCAATTAGTGTAGGTCTAAAGCCAGTCACTAATTTGTGTAGTGTAGGTCTAAAGCCAGTCATTAATCCTCATTTTTAAGGACTCCTTAATGACTGGTAGGATTCCCTGTGATTGGCGGAGGGCTACGGTGGTCCCAATATTCAAAAAGGGGGCTAGGTGCCAACCTGGGAACTATAGGCCGGTCAGTCTAACATCAGTAGTTTGTAAACTGCTAGAGGGAATAATAAAGGATTATCTGTTAGAGTTTGTTCAGGAAAACGGGATAGTTAATGACAATCAGCACGGGTTCAGGAGAGACCGTTCCTACCTAACTAACTTATTAACTTTTTATGAGGGGGTAAGCAGAGATATGGACGAAGGTAAGCCGGTAGATGTGGTTTATCTGGACTTTGCAAAGGCTTTTGATACGGTACCACACATACGCTTGCTACACAAGCTGAGGGCTATGGGCTTAGATGAGGTGGTGTGTACGTGGATAGAGAACTGGCTACGGGAACGGGTCCAGAGGGTATCTGTAAATGGCACCTTTTCAGACTGGGCTAGTGTAATGAGCGGTGTGCCTCAGGGTTCTGTGCTGGGTCCCATATTGTTCAACTTATTTATTAATGACATCGGGGAGGGTGTTAACAGCGATGTTTCCGTATTTGCGGATGATACTAAAATTGGGAGGGTAATCGACACGGACTTAGACAGTATAACATTACAGGAGGACCTGGATAAAATAGGGGAGTGGGCATTAATGTGGCAGATGAGCTTTAATGTTGATAAATGCAAAGTAATGCACTTTGGAAT
>NW_017308628.1:60784-67916 GCF_000935625.1 Nanorana parkeri | reverse complement strand
GATATTTCCGTGTTTGCGGATGACACCAAAATAGGGAGGGTAATAGACACGGACTTAGACACTATAACATTACAGGAGGACCTGGATAAAATAGGGGAGTGGGCATTAATGTGGCAGATGAGCTTTAATGTTGATAAATGCAAAGTAATGCACTTTGGAATATAAAATAAAAAAATGGGATATACCATTATGGGAATGCCGCTGGGGAAGTCAGAAATGGAGAGAGATTTGGGGGTCATTGTGGACCATAGATTGAAGGGTAACTTGCAGTGCCAGGCTGCTGTAAACAAAGCCAGTAGGGTTTTGTCCTGTATTAAAAGGGGGATCTATTGCAGGGACAAGTCTATAATTTTGCCACTTTATAGATCATTGGTTCGACCTCCTCTGGAGTACGCGGTCCAGTTCTGGTCACCAGTACTAAGGAAAGATGTAATTGAGCTGGAAAAAGTCCAGCGGAGGGCAACCAAACTAATTAGAGGTATGGAGGACCAGAGCTACGAGACAAGGCTACTAAATTTAAACATGTTCACATTGGAGGTGAGGAGATTAAGGGGGGAATATGATTTCCATGTACAAAATGTTCAATGGTGACAGCAACATTAGCGATAAACTGTTTAAAATTAACTCTATTACAAAAACTAGAGGCCATCACCTAAAATTGGTGGAAAAGAAGTTCCAGCATAAGGGGCGAAGGGGGTTCTTTACAGTTAGAGCGGTCAAGGTCTGGAACTCACTGCCACAGGCGGTGATTTCAGCAAAGAATGTAGAATTGATCAAGAAACTTTTGGACGATTTCTTAAGGGACCGTAATATACAGGGGAACAAGATCCTATAGGTTGGACTTGATGGACTAATGTATTTTTTCAACCTCAAATACTATGTAACTATGTAACTAATGTTACATAGTTACATAGTATTTGAGGTTGAATAAAGACATCGAGTCTAACCTATTTGAATGTCGTATATGATCTGTAACATGTTAATGTTGTTCCAAAATGTTGTTTTCAATCTTTTAAAATATAAAGCTTTCATGCAGTTCCTGTTTTTTCACCTTATCACATGTGCCACTGGTGGGGACCACAAACTGCCATGCCAACACACATTATGCAGGCATGGTCCACTGTTGTCACTGTCAAGAGGCAGGTCCAGTGCAGTGATGTGCAGCTGATACTAGATTAGGCACATGTACACTGAAAGTGGCTGGAGGAGATCAGCAACAATGAGATCTGAAACATAATTACAATTATGTGAAAATTATATTTTTGGAAAAAATAACTACAGCTATTGTAAACAAGTATTTGCTTTAGCAAAATAAATATTCAGTTGGGGTTTAGATCTGCTTAAACTTTAAGTGCGTAAGGTGAAACTATGATCACTTAGAATACCCAACCATGTGATCAATCAAGAGATATTCAACAAACAGGGTTTTTGCTTGCAAATGTTAAAGTGATTTAAATGAACACAGCTTTACCCTATTCACTAAACGTACGGGTCTATTCACTAAGCTGCCTTAGGCAGCCGAGTGAATGACCGACCTGAAGTAAAGTGAGCCGAACACTGTTCGGCTATTCACTTAAGGCTGGTACGGCTGATTTCAGCCGTACATCGGCTTGCTTCACATGGCTTTGCTCAGCATGTTCGGCCGACCCGAAGTGCAGAAGGAGTTCGACTCAGCCGATCCAACATCTGGATCGGCTGAGCCGAACCTCCGGCAGGCTAATCACTGCTGTTCGGCCTCTTCTTATAGATGCCGAACAGCAGTGAGTGAATAGCCAAATGCCGCTGAGCGGCATTCGGCTCGGCTGTTCTGCTCGGTCCCTCAGAGGGACCGAGCAGAACAGAAAAATAGTTAAAATAGGAGCCATGTCAGAATAGAAAAAAAATATATATTTTTTTTGCCCATTGGAATGCATTTCTAGATTCCTATTGGCTATTTCAATTTGCAATAGCCAATAGTAAACTAGCATTGTAACCGCCCTCTGCTGATGGACCTGATGGAGAACTGCAGCAGAGGGCGGGTACAATGCTAGTTTACTATTGGCTATTGCAAATTGAAATAGCCAATAGGAATCTAGCAATGCATTCCAATAGGTAAAAACTATTTTATTTTTTTTCTATTCTGACACGGCTCCGTGTCAGAATAAAAAAAAAAGAAACAGCAGAGTTTCTCTCCTTGGCGGCCAGGAGCGGGAGACTCCCGGAGCACCAGGGAGAGTTTGCTGTTAGCAGGTAACCATGGACGCTGATCTCTCTGCTAGTGGCCAGAGCCAGCCGTAAAATCACGGCTGGCCCTGCCCAGCTGTCAGAAGCAGGCCGTTCAGCTCGGCTGAGCCGCGCTGAAAGCCGAAGCCGAGGCATATGCGTTCGGCTCGACTGAGCCGCTCGGTCACGTTCGGGAGCTGTACGGGCTATTGTGAATAGCCCGTACAGCACCCCTTCAGTTCTACTGAACCGAAGGGGTCCTGAGGCCAAAGCTAGCCGAAGGATCGGCAGAAGCTACGGCTAGATCCTTCGGTAGCTTCGTGAATAGACCCCTTAGTGAACAGGTCATTTAGCAAATCATACCTATAACAGAGTTAGGCACAGGTAACTGAATGTTACCAGTGGGGGGTTATGCAGCCCTTTTTTGGGACAAACAGAAATAAAAGCAAAAATAGACAACCTCAAATATTGGTATAGTTTAATGTGGGGAGTGTAGTATGGGGAAAAACTCATTATATCAAAATATTTTTGGTGGAAAATACGTTTTTGGGTTATTTTAAGCAAGGGCTTAAATTGAGAATTTGATACAATAAAAGTATAAATAATATAGTATTGATTAAAGTCTTTCATAATCATTATAGTTTCCCCCAGTAACTATCACTATAATAAGGGGCCAGCAGTATAGGGCCAAATTATTAAACATCTGCATACCAAAAGAGTTCTTTACTCTAAGAGTCATAAAATGAAGAGCAACTGATTCCAGCTAATTTAGTAGGTTGGCTCACAAAATGGACTAAATGGGTTGCCATGTGCACAAAATAAAAGAAAAAATGATTTTTTTTCCCCTGTTGTGGCAAATTGGACTACTCTTTATAAGGAATTTCTTTCCTAATTTGCTCTTGATCAACTGAATGTTTACAATTTTTATAGTGAATTAAGTATCTTTACTTAACCTGACTAACATGTCTAATTTCTATAAGTAATAATGTACCGTTTCATAGGTGACCCCACAACATAAATGCTAAAGATTGTGCAGAAACAATCTGTGAAAATAATTCTAAAAATATATGATTGTAGCACTTTCTGCAGCTTCGACTATTCCCAATGCATCTTGGGAGATTGATATAATCAGAGTGATTTTGGCAAAACTGATTTCACCACAAAATTGTCAAAGCGGAAACTCAAATTCGCTCTGTAAACTACATAGGCAAAATTTGCTTAGGTACTCTTTTATTCTTTTCCTTAGAGGATGTGTTTCTTTTTATTTATTTATTGTATGTGTATTTAGGGTAGTAGGGTTTATTTGACTTACTGTTCTTTGTATTTGTGAAAAGTAAAACAGAAAATAATGAGACTGATGATAGGCAGTTCTTTGGAACAAGAACATAGCCAGGATATGTAAGAAAGGAAAGGAGCCCAATTGTATTTTTTCTTCCCAATTGACACCAATGTATTTCACCAAGATGAGGAAATATTTCCGGAATCTCCTGATTTTTTTACAAAATGTGTGGGTTGTAAAAAAACCTCACAATTTTGCTCACCACTATCCAATAGATTAAGCAGTTGTCATTAGCTGAGTACAACAAAAAGGTATTTCCTCAGAAGCCACAAGAGTATTATAATAGCACACACATTTATATTTCATGTAACAGCATAAGTGGTCTGGGATCTCCAAGCAGAAAGATGCCATATGATGAAGAGGAGTATTCTAATATGTCTCCAGCAAGCTCAGAAAGGGCCAAGAAATCTTGGTGGGTTTCTCCTAATAGTTTGCAGTAGCAATGTAAAATTTGTTTTTCCATAGAAGTTATATAAATTTAATTTTAAGAAAACCTTTTCAGAGAGATGGCACATTGAGAAAGGGGATCTGCGTGTCCACAAAATGTTGGTATATTACACACATGTTCACCATTATGGTTTAAGTAAAATACTCAGCTTGATTAAATTCTAGTGTGCTGGTCTTCACTTAGAAATTTCCAGAAAGATAACTTCCTAACTCATTCAAATGCTAGTTGACTGGTTGTTATGCAGACCCATTGACTGCAGAACTTTCAATGTCTAGCCCAAAAAAAGTATGCAGATAAGGTTTCTGACCAGGTATATGTCTTTGAAGATATAGAAGCATAACATTCAGGCAATGTGCAATTTCAGTAGAGTTTCCTTCATCAATGGTTTATTATAATTACGTTTGGGCTGTATGGGGTTGATTTACTAAGGTCAAATAGGCTGTTCTCTTTGCAATTGAATTTGGGCGTTGCAGGGGAAGCTTACCTTAGCTTAGTGAATGTGGTGAAATTTCACTTTGCAAAGAATACCCAATCATGGAATCAGTGAACATAAATGATTGGGTGATGGAAGTTCCCTAAACTAAGGGGAAACTTCTCATGCAAAGTGCAAATTCCTTGCACAGTGAACAACCTATTTGTCTTTAGCAGATCCACCCCTATGACTTTAGGTTGGCTAGTTAATATATAGATGGCATGCTGCCTCATTACCAGCAATATCTGGCAGTCCTTTAGTATATCACTTTATAATTTAAAAGATAACTAAGACTTTTCTTTTTCCTCCTCCATAAGATAAATGGTTATCACATGAGACAACTGTGACAACCCAACCATCCTTGTGTATTTCAGGTAGGCAGTGTGTGGTAAGTAACAGCTCACATATCATAAAAAACTAATATAGGTATGACTAGCTTAAGTTTTTTTTTATTTCTTTTTTTTTTAATATGCCATTTCAAAGGCAATGCATTACAGGAAGTACAAGAGAGTTTATCTTTTGAAGCTGACAATGTGGTCTTGCAATTAGAGGGGTCATCTCAGCGACCTAGGTTGCACACCTTTCTCTAGTTTGGTGGATAACTTCCAATTAAATACCCTAACATGTTAACATTACTTCCCAATCTGTGACAACTTTGAGTGTATAGTGACTCACGGATGACTCATGGGTTCATTGTAACTGTACCATGAAGCAAAAGCTTTTTGTGCCTTATGTGATGTTCTCCAAAAGACATTGCTGTAGAAAAAAAAACTACTTTATGTTACTTTTAATTTAAGTATATGATCAAAGAACAGATCTTTTTAAAGTAATCAAAAGATTTGCTGGTAAAGCCATTCTCTTGATTTGTTTTCCACAGCTGAGAATTCATATGTTACTTAATTTGGAGAATAGAAGAAATTATTTTATCAACAAAAGCAATATCACAATCTAAAGATGCGAGTTGACTATGGTGTAACTGTGAAGATTTCACACATTTGTGAAGCTTTTAGATAAACCTCAGAACTATGTTCTTTCCTAATTAAATCCACTGAAGGTGTAGATAAGGAAATACAATTTCAGTGAATACACCAAGAGTTTACCTCTGCAGTAATAACATTGATGTCTTTTCTTTATGTGAATAATGTACCATTTTGTATTTTGTCAGAAGAACTGGATGATTCATAGATAGATATAAAATAGAAAATGCTGTAATCTTTAGAAAATAAATACACTGCTAAGTGTAAGTGATTGCTAATTAAGTTGTAACCGATGTATGGTATATAAAATGCTAGCAAGTGGCAAAACAAAAACAGCTTGCCAACAACTTAGTGAGCCATGCCACCGGGAGATTACTGTAATACCCCCAACATTTATTATTCAACAAATAAGCAGTCCACTGTAGAACACCTTTCAAGTTGGGGAGTCTCCTGTGTATTCCGCTGCCAGAACTCATCATGTACAATCATTTGTTCACCATTCAAGTGACATTTATGAAATCGTTGCATATAACTGTGCAAAAAAGTACTGTTCTTTTTAACATTTATTTTATTTAAGAAGAAACAATTGGAATATTACAGAAAATATAGGGGGTGTGGTACTAAAGGGAAGGGAATGAAAGGAAATGAAAGAAAAAGGAAGGGTCTGACCATGTGAAGTGTTATTTACATTAAAGAGTATGCGTTCACATTAGTAGTTATATGCAGGCATCTTGTGGTGCCTGGGAGAAGTGGATACAATTTATCTTGTATCCACTGACCACAGATGCTCTGCTATTTGTCACTGACACTTACCTTTCCAGCACCCCTCCCATTCCTTCCTTCATCTAAACTGGCACTAAAATATCTGGTGTTAGCAAGTGTCAAAGCCTGTAGGGAACGGTGATGTCACCTCCTAAATAAGTTTTGGAATAATGACTACATAACTGAATGCTTCTCCATGTTCCCTTGAAGTAGATTGAATCCCAATCACTAGTGTAGCCACTTTGCCCTATGTGGGGTGACTACTTAAATTTAGTTTGTTGGGACTGTATTCAGTCTGGCTGATTATGTAGTCTATGCTCATTTGGTTATTCTGGATTATGTTAGTGATTGCATCTGCCTGCTGCTGGGTGTACCCTTGCCATACAGCAGAGCAGCCAATAGGGCAATGCTGTGGATTTCTCTCCAGCCAATCACTAGGAGTTTTGGCAAGTGGTGCATTCTGGGAGAGGACATAAATATGTTGCTCTGACCATGTGATAGACTCTTTCTCCCCCAGGCCTCCTGCCTGGTAGAGGTGTGTTACATATGTGCTGTGTGACCAGACCTGAAGCCTGCAGATGGTCAGATGTGGACTCATTCGGGGTCCAGAACTATTCCTGGGAGGGAGAGCCAGGGAGGAACTTCATCTGCTGGAGTTACCTGAGAAACAAAAATAGGCTTTTTCAGACAGAAGTCTGGTGTCTCACCTAGGAGAGATCTCAAGATCTCAAAATGTCTGCCAGCTACAGTTCTCTATCACAGTGTCATCATACTTCTGACTCAAAGACCCCCTCACCCTGTTTTGCTGTTGGTTCTAATAAAGCATCCTAAAAATTCTAACATGACTGGCGCTCTATTTCACTTTACACATCCCACATTCCGACTAAGGATCCATGCCTGAGGTGAAATGTCAGCCCCTGCTGCCCCTAGAA
>NW_017308628.1:23949-60447 GCF_000935625.1 Nanorana parkeri | reverse complement strand
TGCTACACTAGGTTGTGCTATCTTATAGACACATGCACTTACTGAGCAGATTACTGCAAATTAACTGAATAGGGGCCCAAATGACCCTAATACAGTGGATTTCTAATAGTACAAAAATCTACCTAATATACTACAAATCTAGTTCTACCAAATCTAGTTCTACATATTAGGTAGATCTTTTTTGTCCTTTGAGCTAATCTTTGGGCACCACAATTTACGTATTTCCATCCTCCACTAAATAATATTTTGAGATTAGCAATTCTCTCAATTTAATCCTTATTAACCAATTAGTTTTTTCTTTTTTTTTCTCCGTGTCAGAATAGAAAAAAAAAAAAATTGCCCATAGGAATGCATTGCTATATTCCTATTGGCTATTTCAATTTGCAATAGTAGACTAGCATTGCACCCGCCCTCTGCTGCTGGACCTGATGGAGAACTGTCAGAATAAAGAAAAAAAAAAGCGCCGGGATAGTTTGCTGTCTGGAGATTAGTGTCCCTGGTTAGCTGGTAACCAGGGACGCTGATCTCCCTGCAAGTGACCGGTGCCAGCCGTAAGATCACGGCTGGCTCCGCCCAGCTGTCAGAAGAAGGCTGTCGGGCATCCAATGGCCGGTCGCTCGGCCAGCTTCGGCTTTCAGCGCGGCTCAGCCGAGCCGAGGCATATGCCTTCGGCTCAACTGAGCCGCTCGGCTAAATTCGGGAGCTGTACAAGCTATTTTGAATAGCCCGTACAGCAGCCCTTCTGTTCTACTGAACCGAAGGGGTCCTGGGGCCGAAGCTAGCCGAAGGATCGGCCGAAGCTACGGCTTGATCCTTCGGCTGCTTTGTGAATAGACCACTTAGATTTCACTTTTCTATTACCAGTTCAGTTAAGAAAGAGTTTGTGATTTGTTATCATGGGTTCATATTCTTTTCACTGCCTTATTGAGTAAACCAATCTGTGAATTCAGTATCAAAACAAAGGCAGAGCACAAACTGAAATTATAGCAAGCAGACATAATATCATGCTGTCTTTTTATACTGAGCTTAGCTTGCTCTTAATCACCCTTGCTCATATATCCCTCTTGTTCGGGCTACTTTATAATTTAAAACCCATAATAAGTATGTGCATGCAAAATACATATCTCTGACAGCAATATTTCAAGTACAAATTGACTTAAACTTGTAATGTAATGTATACTCTCTTCCCATTATCATATCCAGCAGGTCTACAAAAAGGTCAGATTACCTGCTATATTTACTCATTTTCCAGTAAGTCTTTGAATTATTGAGATGATGCGAGGCAATATTAATTAGTATCTCCTGGAAGGAGTCATCCTCTTTATAACTGGGGTGCTTAAGAACTTTGACCTACATTAATCATATGTGAAATTAAATTTATAGTCTATCAAAGCACAGCTCATCTCATCTTTTATTTTATGAACAATTAATTGCTGCACAGATATAGAACCATAACTATTTCTTTCCCTCTTGGGCTATATTGTATTGTTATATAATTCTAGCCACTATTAGAGCTGTTATTTTAGACTGAGAGCATGCTGAGTTATCACCAGACAAACTATACTTTCGAAAGGTGTAATAACATTGTCTTTATTAAATGTATCATGACAGCAGAAAGGAAGTTATTACCTGTTCCTTTTATTGGATTCTCTGACCATGTATCACACTTATCACACTACAGATTAGTTCAGACCTGTCAGGAAGTTTGGAGATGTGGATTCTAGTCTTCCAGAGCAGAGGAAATACTGACACGGTGGTTCAAACATAACGTCCTTACTAAAAACTTAACGGAACAGATTTTAAATTGTTACTATACCAAGGAGACTCCAAACTTTAAAGTGCATTTAAGGCCTCATTCACACGAACGTGCACAGTCTCTGCAGCAACTATGCATGTCTGTGCAGAAACCTTTGTCTGGCAATGCCAGCTGCTGCGTGTAGCTGTCTGTACAACTCAATGAAAAGATGTGGCTGCACACTGGTAAAGGCCAACCCGAGCTTGCACATCTGTACAGATGCGGATGTTCAACCATGGATACAAATTGTCTGCAGTTCAGGTTGGAGTTTACCAGCGTGCAGCTACATCATTGAGAAAAACATAAGGGCTACTATTTGACTTCTGACTTTCTTGAACTGCATACTTGCTCTGAGTCAATTGGGTTGATTTACTCAAGGCAGATAGGCTGTTCACTTCGCAAGGGAATTTGCACATTGCTGGATAAGTTTCCCCTTAGTTTAGTGAATGAGGTGAAGCATCATCCAATCATGTGCAAGCAAAAATACTGTTATTTTCCTTGCACATGATTGGCTATTCTTTTCAAAGTGAATTTTCTCCATATTTACCAAGCTAAGGGAAATTTCCCCTGCAAATTGCCTTGCAAAGTGAACAGCCTATTTGCCTTTATTAAATCAACCCCAATAATGAGTATTGAAGCCAAAAACAGCCAGAAAACTAGCAAGGAGGTCAGCAGTGGCAGTCCTCACATTTATTTTGGAAAATGTATGCTTTAAGTGAGATTGGTATTGTGGATGCGCTGTAGTGGGTGGGTTTTCCCTACCATTTGCACCGGATGTTTATCAGGTTTCACTCTGCAACATCAAGACCAGCTACAAGTAACCACTAAGCAAATATGCTTGCTCACTGGCTTGCCCCCAGTCTCCCTATTGGTCCTTTAATGTGATGGACAGCTGCAATAAACAACATGAAAGCTTGGGAAGCAGGAGTGAGCAAGACAAAGCTTGATTTTTATGAGAATAGTAAAGATTTGTATTTAATTTCAGCTGCTTATATCTCGATATCTACTGATCATTTTGGTGCACAATTTTAATAAAGGTAAACCGTATTCATCATAAAATATTCTTTCCACTGGAAGCCAAACAATATTTTTCACATACAGGTATTCAAATGAAAGATAAATATATGTTTGATTACATGATTATTCTAATAAGTCAAAGCAAAAACAATAAATCTTGCTGAGTAGATGATGCTGTGACTGCTAATTTAGAAAAAAATATATTTTTTGAATGACTGACTTGATTTAATAAATATTTTACTCATTCACAGGAGACTAACTGTGTGTCATCCTCTAAGTTCCTCCAATCTCTTGAATTTGCAAAAATGCTATTATGGCTATTGAAGTTATAACCAATTCAAATATTGAGAAAATACCGTCAGAATACTAAGTCTGAAAACAAAAATCAAGACACATCTTTCAATGTTTAAAACATAAATATTAAATGACAGTAGTAAAGCTAAAGCTCTTTCAAGGTGAAATGTTCAATTACCTGTTTTGCATTAAAGAAGAAAAGCAAAGCAATTTAACATGTCTTTTTCCTCAGGATACACAAAGCACTTTCCGATCAGGGAAAAGGGGATTCATTTTTTCAGTTTTTTCAGTCATTAGATAAAAATGAATAGTATTCCCTGTGGCAGAGATGTGCAGCCATTAAATATTGGCAGGGAGAGTATTACGAGCTTCACTGTGTTGTCCCAAACCCCTCTGAATTGTGGGTAAAATAAATGAGTCAACATTTTTCTTTGAAAAACATACACATCCTGTTGTAAAGGAAATAAATTGGACCTTTCTAGATCAATTCAGAAATAGGGTGGTCACTAACTTGGCTCCACTGTTAAGTAAAAATGTGATAAATAATGAAGTAGATGTTTTTTACCAGTCTCAAAAGAGTTTTTTTAACATTGAATTGATTTTGAATGTCAATGTAAAATTATATTGGTATGTGTTATGCTTTTGCTATGTTATGTATTTATGTTATGCTTTCTTTAGAAACAGATTTATATTAGATTTGTATATCGGAGGGTTTATGAGCTGCCAGAGCAGCAATAGCACTCACCTGCTTCTATGACATTGTTCCCTTGCTGCCCAAAACAGCAAGGTGTTTCTCTATGCTATTCCCTTACTGGCCAGCAAGATTCTGCTTAATTTAGCCAGCGAGCGAATTATGCATTAAGAGCAGATGAGTATTCTCTTTAGAGATCCAGTCACTTTAATGACAGGATTGATCATGTCATAAAGATATGTTGACCACACACCAATATGAAGTTAAATAATACTTTATATACACATAGGGGAAAGAGGGTTCCAATTACAACAAACTTGATAGTGTATATATATTAGTGGTGGGTCTCCTATATATTATCAAAAAATCCACATGTCCCCTTTAAGAGAGATCTCACCACACAATTCATAATGCTACTAAGTTGTCATGTATAAAAAGCAAGTCATTTATTAGACCAAAAAAACAATGTATCATATTAAAACCTGTAAAAGGTATGTATTGCACATTCTATAACCTCGGTTAACCATATATAGGAATGTTTGTTATATGGACCCCTCGAATATCCGAATCCAAAGGAGATCCGACTCTGTAGTATATGTGGAGAAACCGTGTCCCTGCAGACTCCCAATATCTGTGTGTGGAGAGATCAATCAAACAGATCCTCTAAGACAGGATCAAGTCCATGTGTAACACAGATATGAGCCAAAGACTCACGATATCACGGTAATCAAAACGTCAGGGTCCGACCTATATCACATCTCCTTGAGTGTGAAACATATGTAGGTTGGATGATAGCCGGTGAACCCTGAATAAAATATATCAATGGACACCGACCTTGTCAATTAAGTAATGGGTCCCAACAAAGATATTCCCAGCGAGTTCCGGGTAGCATGTACGGCCGTACAGAAGGCTGTGAGAGTAGATATACTCATGTAGCACTGACAATGCCAGATGGTTCCTCTGATAACTCCAGGAAAATATCAAGGAAGGTCAAGGTATTGGTAAGTATCCGTGATGTCAATCATGATATCATATTCGAGTCATTTATGAGTGTAGAATGGATTCGGGTCTGAGAGATGTCCACGGACCGAGGTGAAAGGCAAACACCACGCTATTCCTCTACGCGTTTCTCCCCAGCCGGGGCTTCGTCAGAAGGGCGCAAGTTAAATAATACTTGCTTTTATTGCATAAAATAAATAACGCAATCAAGCATGCAAAGTTTTGGGGCCACACAGGACCCCTTCATTGATGCATGTATGATGCTGCATGCCTTGATCCCAAAACGTTGATTTTAATTCAATAAAAAGTATGATTTAACCTCCCCTGGTGTGCAGAGAACATATCTTCCTGAAGTTCTACTCATGGTCTATACATTGGTCATAACAGCACAATACAGTGTGCAGTGGAAGTATTGAAAGGGATTGATAATCTGACAATCTGTAGCTCTTAGTAGAAGTACTTCAGGTTTAAGGGTTGTTACCCATGGGCATGAATTGAGTCCAGGCTGCAACCTTCTTTCACAGGGCCAGGTTTCAGTTATTATATTACTGAGCCTTTCAAATGGCTTCAGCCTCATATTGTCCATGAATTATGAAATAACTGTATGGTGCATATAAGAAAAATCTGCAGGGTTACACATGAATAAAAGTGTCCAGTTTCAGGCATGAATTCTTTATGGTTATTTGCCTTTGATGTCATAGAATGCCAAAAACCATGGACAATCACTGTTGTTGGATGAAACACAGAGCATAAATGCATGCACTATTAGACTACTTTCTTTGGATATGCTAATTTTTTACACTTTTTGTGGCTAATAGACATTCATAAATTAGCATTTTTTGATAGTTTTTAAAATCATTTAAATGTAATCTTCTACTCATGTAGAAACAGCTATTTCACAAAATATTGTTATTTAGCTAATGCACCGTGAAAACAACACTTAAAAATGAAATAGGATTTTCAGGCTTATTCTTACTTAACAACCCTTAACATATCTTTACAGACCTTAGAAATTACAGTCTATAAAATGCTGTTGGACAAATGTATTACATCTGGCTTTCTGCATCTTGCAAACCATTAATATGCTGTAAGATGATAGCACATGAGACTAAATATAGGCTGGAACCTGGAGTTCTCCAGTATTTTGTGGTGAGGCACATTACATTTATGATCAGGTGCAGAAGGAGAGATTTTTCGTAAGGTGAGAATACATTTGTGGAAAACAACACTTTGTTTTCGAGCTCATCCTCACACTTTCCTATGTGTGAACATTGAGAAAACACCAGGGATTCCTCCTAAGCCTGAACAGAAATAAACTGAATAAGAAAAGACAAGGGAATGTAGCTCAAATAATTGTAGTATTTGTCATACCAAACCATGCAATAATTTCCATTACTAGCTTTCCTAGTTTAAACAGAATACTGCCTAACTATTAGGGATAAAAACAGAGGTGTAAGCTGCACAGCTTTTGAAACATATGTGGAAGCCACACTGATTGGTCCTTTGCAATAAATGCTCCAAGTTGGAGGCTCTCATAGATTAGAGTAAGGACCACACTACACAGAGGGCCCTTGACCAGGCAGTGTGGTTTCCACATATTTTGCAAACGTTGTAAATTAAAACCTCTGATTTTTGGTCCACGATGGAGGCTCTCATAGAGTTAGGACCACTACACAGAGGGGCTTTGACAAAGCTGTGTGGCTTCCACTTATTTTGCAAAAGTTGCACAAATAGAACTTCTGTTTTGAACCCTTATAGAGTGGTTTTTGTTGTTGTTGTTTTTTAACCAGTAAGTGTGCTGGGAAATTTTTGTCTTTGTAATATATATACTGTATATGTGTGCAGCTCACCCCTGACCCCTGAAGGGTTGGGAGGGCTGACATTTCACTCTCAGGGGTGGATCCTTAGCTGGGTTCTGGGATGTAATCAATAAATTGGGCATGAGTCACTTTAAGTGCTTTTTAAATGCTTTATTATACAATGCCAATTCCAAAAACGTTGGGACATTGTGTAAAATCCATATAAAAACAGAATGCAAAGATTTGCAAATCTCATAAACCATATTTTATTCACAATAGGAAATAGAAAACATATAACATTTTTAAACTGAGAAAATGTACCATTTTAAGAAAAAAATAAGGTCATTTTGAAATTGATGGCAGCAACACGTCTCAAAAAAGTTGGGACAGGGCAACAAAATGCTGACAAAGTAAGTGGTACTAACAAGGATGAGCTGGATTTAAACTGGCAACAGGTCAGTAACATGATAGGGTATAAAAACAGCATCTTAGAGAGTCAGCGTGTCTCAGAAATAAAGATGGGCAGAGGTTCACCAATCTGTGAAAAGCTGCCCCAAAAAATCGTCGAACAATTTCAAAATAATGTTACTCAACCTAATATTGCAAAGACTTTAAATATATTATCATCTACAGTACATAATATCATCAAAAGATTCAGATAATCTGGAGAAATCTCTGTGCGCAAGGGACAAGGCTGAAACGTAATATTGGATGCCCTTAATCTTCGGGTCCTCAGACCTCACTGCATTAAATGAAGGCATGAATCTGTGATGGACATCACTGCATGGGCTCAGTAATACTTTCAAAACTCACTGTCTGTGAACAGAGTTTGCCATGCCATCCAAAAGTGCAAGTTAAAACTCTATTTTGCAAAGAAGAAGCCAAATCTGAACATGATCCAGAAACGCCTCCATCTTCTCTGGGCCAAATGTATTTTATTAAAATTGTCTTTTGCAAGGTAGATGGATGCTACACTGTGGTAAACATGGCCCCGTCCCAACTTTTTTGAGACGTGTTGCTGCCATCAATTTCAAAATCATCTTATTTTTGTCTTAAAATTGTACATTTTCTCAGTTTAAACATTTGATATGTTTTCTGTTTTCTTTTGTAGATAAAATATGGGTTTATAAGATTTGCAAATCACTGCATTCTGTTTTTATGTAGATTTTACACAGCGTCCCAACTTGTTTTGGAATTGGGGTTGTAAAACAGCATAACTGGGAAAGAGGGTATAGGTTTTCAGACATCCATTGGCAAAAATAGACTCCAGACTCACCAATCACTTCAAGCAACCACAGTGTATGATTACTTAAGTTATGTACGCGATGACACTGTGTGGTACAGCAAATAATACCAAACTACAAATCAGCCAGAATGATTATAGTTCCAGCAACACTAAATTTAAAGAGCCACTCCACTTAAGGTGGAAGGGGCTACATATAGATAGATAGATAGATAGATAGATAGATAGATAGATAGATAGATAGATAGATAGATACATTGTATAGTGATAAAACAGAAGCTGCAGGCAAAGGTAAGCAAAAAAAAGCAGCAAATATGAAATACAGAATAGGAGTGGAAGAACAGAAAACCCTAGGAAAGGCTTGACTCAGTCTCATGCTTTACTCTGCTGGGCTCTATTAATCCTATTGTCCCTCCGTTTAGATATTCACAAACCCCCTCACTTTCACAGCATTATCCAACACTGCTGTAAACTGTGAGCATAGGAGCTGAGAAATAAATCCTTCCAACAGTACTCTTCCCATTCCTGTGTAAGCTCCCACCATGACTGTTAAATTCTATGCAGCACTTGTGAGATATTCAGTATTCATTGCTAAATCTTCCCTGCTGCTAAATAAATTTGCTGCACAGTGCTGTTATTGCAAGATCCACACTTTATTGTCTTATCAATCATTGATGAGTATCCGGCATTTGCAGACACATTGGTTAGTACTGGGAAAGTGATGGGATAATAGGAATCTTTGATGTTTGTTACAGTATGTGCATGTGAGGAAGGATGCCAGAAACACTTCTCTGCCCATCATGTTTGCTATTATTCAGACTGAGAACAAGGCATTTGCAGTGGCAAGCATCCACTAAATCTCTCAGGGTCAGGGATAGCATATTGGGGTCAAATTATTTAAATATTAATATTAAAAGAAAAAGGGTTATGCCAGCCAAAAGCTAGGAATAATAAACAATCTTTACTTATCATTTATCTTCTCACAGTAATAATCACTATAATACCAAAGGGGAATAATTGTGTAATTGAATAAGGGCCTTGGTTGAAGAAGAAAGTAATTGTAGAGCTTTTATATAATGCAATACACTGGCCTGTATTTAGAAAAGCCAAACAAAGAATGACTATGCTCTTGTAACATGCTAGACTGTATTTAGACATCCTGCTGCTCTTAGCACACCTGAATGACATTAACTCTTTGTACAACGCCTTCCCCCCCCCCCCCCAAGGTAAAAATATTTATTAAAACTTTTATTGTTTTTAGTAAAAACTAATATTTGTTTGCGCTATCGAAGAAAGCATGCTGTCTGCTTTCTATTTATAACTTTAACTATACAGATCAACCTACAAGAGAAATTAATGATTGTTTAGATAGGCCTGGAGCCAGGAAACAAAGGGGAATGAGCAGAAGGCCTACATGACATGGGTGAGAAGGGGAACCAGGACAGGAAGGGGTTAAAGAAAGGTAGAAAAAAATGTAGGGGAGGGGCACTTACCGAATTGGGTGTAAGAGCTCAGCCAAAGGGGCTTTGTGGAGAGGTTTGCGAGGATGAGTCACATGGAACGTTAGAGATCGGCAAATGAGAGACAAGCATCCCTCCCACCCGTTCTGGAGTTGTTTTACATTTGGATTGGATTGGCTAGTCACAGCAGTTGCTTGTCGGTTTGGATTCTTAAAGGTTTTTTTGTCTGCTGGGGATTTTTGATAAATTAATGGTGTCCTGCATGTGGTGAAGTCCACTGGTTGTGACTGGGTAATAGAGACCAATCTAGGTCTGTGGTCAATTAATTACAGGTGAAACTAAAAAAATTAGAATATCGTGCAAAAGTTCATTTATTTCACTAATGCAACTTAAAAGGTGAAACTAATATATGAGATAGACTCATTACATGCAAAGCAAGATAGTTCAAGCCGGGATTTGTCATAATTGTGATGATTATGGCTTACAGCTCATGAAAACCCAGATCCACAATTTCAGAAAATTTTTGGCAGTGTGGCCCAGTCCTGCTGGAAAATGAAGTCAGCATCCCCATAGAGCTTGTCTGCGGAAGAAAGCATGAAGTGCTCCAAAATCTCCTGGTAGACGGCTAAGTTGCATTAGTGAAATAAATGGACTTTTGCACGATATTCTAATTTTTCGAGTTTCACCTGTAGGTCTCTGAGGCGGTGTATTGTGGCTGGGGGCATCAGGTACAAGAATGTGGCCGCAAATGCAAATTTGTTTTATGGTTCATAAAGGACTTGAAACCTGAAATTTGATATGATCTGGCTATTTGTTGCTGTTTGTTATTTATAACATCTTCCAGCTCTGCCTTCAGCCCTCTGCCATGCTCCTGTAGTTAAGACTGCTGTGAGGGGGCAGTGATGACTCTGATTTAAAGGAGGCTACTGATGGTAAGGAGGCTCCTAATGGGAAAGGACTCTGTTGTGAAGAGGGAAATCCACATCACTTTTTTTTTGTGTGTGTGGGGTCCCTTCTTAAAATCCATACCAGACTCCTATCTAGGATAAAGGCCTGGTATAGATTTTGGGGGGAACCACATGTAATTTTTTTGCATTTACATTTTTTACAGTTTAAACTATGGTGCCCTGAGATTTTACATCATTTTAAAGGATACCTTGACTAAAAAAAAGGAAACACTGAGTTAATTTACTATATGTAATTACTGATGTTTAAGAAAACATCAGTAAATGTGCATATAGACCAGCCCACTCGGTAAACACACCACCACATCCCAAACATGAAAAGTACCAAAATAAGAGCAAACCAATATTTAACAGGACTTTTCAGGAGCTTCAATTACAGTGGCACCTCGGTTCATGAACGCTTCTGTTCGCAAACAGATTGGTTCGCGAACAGGAAGTTCGGCAAAATTTTGCTCACGTTTGCGAACTCCGCCTCGGGTGAAGAACACAACCGCAGCCATCTTCCCTGTTCTGACACATGGTCATGGCTTCCTCTAGTCGAGATTGTGGTCTGATCACAGTTTGATTTGGTTCGCGACCAATTCGGTTCGTGGCCAGAATCGTGGAACGAATGAAATCTTTTTCCCTCCCCCCAATGTTAATTAATGCACTTACCTTAAATTATATTTCTTCCTCCGATCTTCTTTCCTGTCCTTTTCATCTGTCCCTCCAGAGCTGCGGCGGGTCTCCGATCCAGCTCTGACTCCTCTGAGCTTGCTGGCACTTCCTGTCCCACGGTTTCTGCATGCGGGTGCACGCATCCATAGACTTACCTTGTGTCTCTTCTCGCATCCCGGCCGAAAATGTGAACTGTGCATGCGCCCGCCCCAAAATGCTTTGTGGCCACCCGAGAATTTTCACATTTTCGGACGGGAGCGCGCGGGGAAGACACGGGTAAGTATTAACCCTTTTCAAAGTGTTTTTGTTTTTTTTTTACAGTTTTTGCATAGATCTACTGCTTGGTAGCAGTAGATCTATGCAACAAAACCGGAGGGTTTAATAACCCTTTAAGTTTGTGAACCGAGGTACCACTCTATACTGTATACCACGTTTTCTTCTCACATATAATAAAAATATGAATTTTATTTAACATCTATTCAATCAAAACTAACAAATATAAGAGGAAAACATTTTATAGTATTTAAAATGCATACAAACAGCTGTGATAAATAATGAAAATTCTAATTGATACAGCAATAAATGGAGGAGCTATAAAAGTTTCACATTACACAATTTAAATATGTGTAAATTAAATTATCGACTGATGTTTCAAGCTCCAGGAAAATTGATCTCTGTCTAAGAGGAAAAAATGAATTTTGTTACACAACCAAAACAATATGGTGACAAATGCTCTAAACATGAGAACATACAGTAAGCCTCAGTAAGAGATTCACACTGTGATAATGAAATAGGAGGGAGGAATCAGATTCAAGGAAAAATTACAAGTAAGCCAGCAGTGGTGAAATGCCAAAAAAGTAGAAGAAATCCATGAATGGGTAGATGACTGGTAGATGACAGTGGTACATACATGTAGCAGCCCACTGAGCCACAATGGGGAAGAATTTCCCTTTATATAAATAGAGAATATGAATCCTGTGCTAATAGATGTTAATAGCTTTACACTAACAGAGCTATTCACAAAAGGGTGAGTAGTTTGGAGAAGGAAGGAGAAGTGAACAATCTACGCCAACATAGCTAAACTGGAAAGTGAGCTGAATTGGAGAATTTTTCCAAATCAGCTATGTTGGTCTAGATTGTTCACTTCTGCCTTCTCCAAACTCTTCACCCTTTAGTGAATAACCCTGTAAAAGTCAGTGCACAAATCAGACCAACAAAGCATTAAACCAGGAAATGCAGTGCTTTAGGAAAATAGTCCAAATGTCCTTCAATGATCCTTACAAAACTTTAGAAATTTACACAGTGGGGACAGTCACCGCCAGAATTCCCTAAGGGACTACAGTTAAGGTAAATATGTGAGCTTTCACAAGTCTTTCATTGCATTGGGATGTTAGTGTAGGAGCCTGCCCATGCACATTGTCACTTGAATCCTGACCACACCTCAGTCTACCAAAAGCATGTTCAACTCTACTTTAAAAACTGAACTCACAATAAACAGCAATATAAATTCCTGATGATGTAGTATTATTAAACAGTCTATTAAAAATGTTAAGATTCAGTGAAAGCACACTAAGAATACACAAAGCCATGAAACACAATGGAAATATGTCCCTAATGTTCACCCTTTCGCTGCCAGGACCATTTTTTCTTTTCTTTTGCAGCACGTACTAAAATGCAAATTTTTTACATGAAAATGCACTTAAAATCCAAAAACAATATATATTTTCTCAAAGCAGGGGCCATGTAGAATTAAATAATGGTACTTCAATTTTTTGTTACACAATATATATTCTACTCTTTATCAAATCTATATTTTCAGTAGGAAAATACACTCAAATTAAATTTTAGTTCAGTACACAAAATTGTCTATAAGTGATCACCTGACACACGCACTTGTGTAAATATTGTATGTGAGGGCAGGGAGCTTTTGAAATGTTTTATTTGTATCTTTATTTAATTTGATTTTAATTATTTCACCTTTTTTTTTACTTAACTTTATTGATATCACATGGGGGATGACTCCAATGTGATAGTATAGAGCAGGTTATAGGTTGTCTTTATGGAGACATGGTAGGTCTATTAGATTTCTAATGTCACCTCTGCATTCTGTTGAAGCTGATTGAGCACTGACTGTGCTCATTCAGCTTCTTTCCTTGCCAGAGTGGACAGGGTTTGAAAGTGCTGAACCCAGAAGTACTCAGATGTAAGCACTTTCTGGTTTATTCTATGCAGGAGAGATCAGTAAATGGGTAAATGTCTGATTTCCCACTGGTTTCCCTCCTGACACTCATCATGGAGGTCCCAAACACCCAGGAGGGGCAGGTAAGCCCAGGACACATGGCGGGAGAATTCAGGCATGGGTGCACATACTGTATGTGCATGTATGTAGGGCCGGGGAGCTTTTAAAATGTTTTACTGTTGTTATTTTTTTAGTTTTTTTTTTAATTTAACTTAAATCTAGTAGAAGTGACTCAGCTGCCTAAGTCAAATCTACTAGAAAGCTGGCAGCCAAAAGTAAATAAAGGTAAACAAACTCCCAGCAGCTATAGCTGCCGTAATAATTAAGCTGGCAGCAGTGAAAAGGTGTAAACAAGGTTAAACCTGGTAGGTTCCTGAGCAGATTAATTAGGGCAAAATACATCGGTTGGGGTTACTCTGAGTGAAGTCACTTGCTCAGGTAATAGGTTTATGAAATTTGCACCTACATAATATGAAACAATTGCACCTACATGAAGATATGCCAACATTAAACTGTATGTCCAGGCCATCGTTTTTTTTTGTTTTGGGATAGAGATTAGAACCCTTATCTGTTTTGTTAGTGATATGCAGGCAATTGTTTCATGCATTAGATCATAATTCCCATCAGCTTTTCATTCCTGTGTCCCTGTTGCAGACATTCCCTTACTTCCAGCCTGGTGAAACCACTGTGACCAGGAAATCTCTCTAATGGAGCCTCAGATAGTAGAAATTCAGTAGAAGTTTTTATACTTCCCCACTCTAAACAAAAAAAAAAAGTTTTGGTTGGACATACACTGCCCTCTAATTGAACAGCAGTTCAAATGAACATCAATGGTCGCACCATGCTAGCGGAGGCAATAACAGTGATACAGAATTTTGGCAGTAAAGCAAGCATCATCCTCAATCCGCCAATGTTTTGGGACACCACAGGGCTCCATTCTAATAGAAAGCAATGATTAATTTGCAATTATTGACCAAGTACAGTAAACTCTCCGTTATCCAGCATCCACGGGGATTGGTAGACTCCGGATAAATGTAGTTTCTGGTTGCTTGAAAGTTACTATTAAAAATAGGTCTAACTAATGCTTTACGCCATACTATACTACACCATAACATAAGCTCTGTATTGACTTCATATTAATATTGAAATGCAGTAATCAAAAGCAGATTAAGACAGATAGTGGTTGATTTACTAACATTATAAACACGCCACGAACAAGTATACACCTCTGTAGTGTGTTCCCTCCCAGCATGATCTATTGGTGGAATCTAGACACCTTTGTAGTGTGTACACACCCAGCAGGTGTGTTGTGCAAAGCCCTGCATGAATTGCAAGGTGATGTTGTGTAAATTAGCTCTACATTGTGTTGCTTGCGTTGATGAATGCAGGAATGTAAATGCATGAGCTAACCATTTTTGTCTAAACTGTGAAGCAGCATTATATATGCTTTATGTGCATGATTTTTCCATATATGGCATTAGTGGAAATATGCTTTTAGAGACTTTTTGGTTGATAAATACGTTTTGCTGTGTAAAAATCACACGCACCTAGTGCGTGCGTGTGTTTAGGTTAGTAAATCACCCCCATAGACTCACTTAAAACAAATTAAGACAAATTGGCACACAATCGTTTCCAGAATAATACATGCCGCAGATCAGAAGAACAATGAGTAAACAGGATTTTTTTTCTGGTTAGATGAAAGTTCTGGTTAGTTAATTACCAGATAACAGAAAGTTTATTGTATTGTTTTTGGGCTGTATATCAGCAAGATGAACATTTCTACTTCCACTCCTTTTTTGTTCATATAAACACACTAGTTTATACAAATTATTAGTATTTGGGTCCAATGCCCTTTATTGGGCAATAAAATATAAATGTAAATTATAAGGGCTATATCATATTAGTACTTTGTACTGTACATTTGTCAGTTTTAAAAAATCTAGTAGCATTTTATGGGTTCCCTTCTGGTAACTTGATCGCAAAGTTTTGTATTTTGTTAGGCAGAGCAAAGTACCCCAATAATATGAAAGCAATAGATACATCTTTTTCAAAAGCTGATCCACCATAGTGCCTGTCTAACAACATGTCGGTAGATCAAATTAGATTAGAAATTAAAAAGTACCAATTAAAAAATGATGTGGCACACAACCAATTTCTCTGACAAAGCCTGTGGAATACATAGATTTTCTTATATTGCTTCTATAAATAAGAATAAGTATCTAGAAAAATACAATTTAGTTTGCACTCTAACTAAAATAAAAACATTTCCTTTCATTTACTTTGAATGCAAGCAGTAATAGCAATACTGACACAGACTCTGACTTACATTGCATATTGAAGAAATTAAAAAGAATATGTATAATAAAACATTTTAGCATTGCAATATAACTATGTACATAATTTATAAAGATAGGACTTTCAGTTCTTGTTTATGCTCCTCTGTTTAAACATATATTCATTTATATTTTTAATGTGTTCGATGTTGTTTATCAGGTTGGATTTTTTATTTAGATGACCATTATTTTACAAATTGCATACGCTGGTGGTCTAACACAATGTGAAATAAACAGATTAATACATAAGCTGCACTGTACTAAATGTTATTTTCTCTGTTGTTATTTTGAAACGTATTAATAACCAATAAGGTAGTGGTGCTTTTGGGAAACAGAATGCACGGAATATCACATTTTTGCTGAGAAATCAAATAATATTAAATATTGGCAATGTTCCTGGCCTAAACGTACCAGTGGGTCAAATTTTGTAGCAATAAAAGGTAAAATGGTTTTAGCTGATTGCCAGTTAATAAAAGAAGCTCCACTAAGCTACGCATCTTTGCTAGTAAGGACCTCTGTATAGTGATGAGTTAAAGGTGAATTTCAGGCAAAAATAATGCAACTTGGTATTCAGTTATACCTGCATAAATACATTTTTAATGCAAGTGGATTTACCTGCATTAAAGTTGGTATCAGCTGTGACGGACTGAACCGTCACTGGGGCTGCTGGAGGAGCCTGAGGGCTAGCCTCCTTCCTACTGACTATGGGCCTAGGGCTGCAGAGATGTATTACCAATGAGAACTTTGGTTGCTGTGTGTTTTACAGATTAATATTTCATCTAGAGAGAGAACTTGTCACTATTTGCCTTGATGTGAACCATTCTTCTAAAGGCAGCAGGCTGTCTGGAGTGACCATTGTTTGCAATGATGGGATTAAGCTCTTATCTAATTAAGGACATTCATCTCAAAGAGTGTCTGTGCTTAAGGGGTTCCAATGCTGCACCTAGCTGTCTGGGGGAGGGGACACACTGAACTCTAAACTGATGCTGTGAGGTATAAACTCTGCGTGCTTTCTTCAATAAAGCAGTTCTTGGTTTCCACCTCAACATTGGTGTTGTCTGATAATTGAGGAGGTTAGCGTTCTGTCCTAATATATTGGCTCTGTCCAATAATTAGGCAGGTTTGGGTTGATGACACTGGAATTCAGGTTCCAGCGGAGAGGAAGCTGATTTCTGATGCAGGTACCCAGTCTGGGTACCAGGCGGTCTGTCACATCAGCCTCTTGCAGTCCCTGTACAGCAGAACTCAGACTGAGAGGGGAAGCAGCACAAGGAGCCAATTAGCTGTGACCCAGTGCACTGAGCATGCCGATAGGAGGAGAAAGCAAAGTGACAGATAGATAGTCTCAACAGAATGCTGTTTCCCCTTTCACTGTCCAGTCACAAGGTTGTGATGGAAATTAGACCCGTAAGTGTTACTGAACTGCAGAAGAAAAAAATCATGGACCCTTCTGTGTGTAGGTGCATTAGGTCAACATCGTTATAAATAGATTAATGTCCTCCTCACCATATTGTATTGAATTGTGTTGTAATTGTAATGTCTTCCTTATTTGTAAAGCGCTGCGCAAACTGCTGGCGCTATGTAAATCCTGTATAATAATAATAATGTTATACTGTTGATTTTTATTCCTTTGGATTAGAATAGTTGTGGACAAGCCTGGCTTTATTTTAGGATTGTTCTCGCTATTAAGGAAACTGAATTTTGGAGTTTGTGCTTCACAGAAAATTTGGTGAAAATTGAGACATTTAAGTAAAATTCACAATTTTAGTGAAATCTATTGAGGTCAATGCAATGGGAGAGGGGAAGGTGAAATTAAAGTGTTTTTTAATGGTTCACTTTGGCTTTAAATGGCTCCTTGGGGCCACAGAAACTGATTAATAGTTGTTTTATGTTTTGAACTTTTAATGTAAAAAAAAAACAACAATTTTTTTCTAGGTGCACCTTCAGCACACCTAGAAAGAAATACATGGAAGCTGTCAGTATTACCATGTATAAACAGTCAAGAGCACCAGACAAACGTCCAAGCATCCAAAATCCTTTAATACAATTGGTTCACAGCAGGATGATTATTATTCTATTATTGTTTTTGTGGATAGCAGCTGCTCCGGAGCCATTGTGGCCTGTGATGATTTGACTGACAGTCCAGAAATGTATATCCACTGCCTTGTCTTCCTGTGATAACAATGTCAGCAGTGACATCTGATAACATACATTTGATAAAAAAGACGAAGTCGTATGATTTTTTTTTTTCAACAAATTTTTCCTCAGCACTCTGCTTAGTGACATTTGAGGCTAACTTCCGAAGGTTAACATTGGTAGTTTTAGTACAAAATAAATCCACTCATCCCCAATCTTTATATTTATGGAACACTAATGCAATATTAAATTGATTTATGTTCGAAGTAAAACCTCCTCATACTGTATGTGATTTATATGTATGAGAAGAGACATTCATTTGTATAGAAAAGCCTTCAAAGTATACCATATAAATTATAATATTTTAAATTGTTGCACACCAGTCACAGCACAAAATAGCATATGGCATGGGGTAGGGTATAATCTAGCCACTATTGCTGAAAACTGAAGTTACCCTTTAGGTATTTAAATAATATTATCAAATACCACCTTCCATTACTCGTACACCTTTTAAAAGCAAAATGCCGAACTAATCCCTATAGACCTGCCTTGATATGCTTTATCCATGCATGCTAGCATCTCCTAAACATGCAAGCACTCAGGCATTGGAAAGCTAAACTTAACCCAAAGATTGTCAAGATATTTGGCAAGAGACAGCTTAGAGTTTTAGGATTGTCTAGAAAATTCATATAAGGTCCTCTAAAGGTGGTATTACACTGCTGCTCCGTTGCCATGCTTCAGTCCTACTTTGCTTCTGTAATTGTCCCCACCCAGGCACAATGGCACACATTTGACGGACCTGCCCAGTCGTGAAAAAGGCTATTGATATGGGTTTACAATCTCATTCGCACACTTAATTACATAAATTGACCCAAGTGGGGGTGGGGGGTTTTAAGTCATTTTCAGGCCTAAAATGTGGAATATAACATGGGTGCAAAAAATGAAAAAAGGGCCTCAGTCATGAAGGGGTTAATAAGCCTACACTTGTCCTCCACATCTTTACTACCACCCAATTAACAATTACCAAGCCCTGGAAAAGACCCACCTTAAGCTTTGAGGCTGTAAAGAAAATACTTACTGGAATTATAATAAATTAAATGTTCATAGCTATTTTAGCTGACACCTATGCAAAATGTCTCCTCTTATGACAACCCTGGATCCCACACCACTGTAATTCACTCCATATGTCCTTGATCCAACATATAAAAACAATCCTCTAAGATCAGTGTTTTCCATCCCATACCAGATCATATAATGACCCTCAACTTTTAGAAAGGTCAGTGTGTGCTTAAGAGAACATCCACGACTTCTCCAACTTCCAGACTGTTTAAAAGCTGCTGTCTGATTATAGTCTCCACAGCACGATTACATACTGTAAATCTTCAACTCTAACTCCATTGCCAGAGCAGCTAACCAACACCCAACTCACTCTGACTAGGTCTGAAACAATGTCCATGCCTTGCTCCACCTCCCAACATGCTTTGTCACTGGAACAACGGTCTCACGGGATCCTATTGCTGACATGATTTGCACAATGATTGTGTGTATTTTGTAGATATTTTTTATATACATTTTATAGATTGTTTAACATACTCTATGAATTTATTTATAGGCATACATTGAATATTCAGCACCATATGTCTATATTATTTTATGCACATCTATGGAATGTTATGGATTATTTATGCACTCTATGGGGTTGATTTACTAAAGGCAAATAGGCTGTTCAATTTGTACTTTGCAGGGGATGTTTCCCCTTAGTAGGATGCACCGATACCATTTTTTCCAGACCAAGTATCAATACTGATACTTTTCCTCCAGTACTTGCCGATACCAATTACCGATACCATTTTTCAGTGTCATGTGACAGTTTTTCTAAAGCATAACAGACTAATGATTTTAGGATACTGGTGGAGCACCAGGGCCCAGTCACAGTTGCAACCGCTGTGACCTTGGTAGTTCTTCCACTGACTCCAAACTGTAGAGGGACTACAAATCCCAACAATACATTATACAGCAATGCAGAATACCACCAGCTAAAGAGGACTACAAATCCCAGCAATCCATTATACAGCAATGCAGAATACCACCAACTATAGGGGACTACAAATCCCAGCAATCCATTATACAGCAATGCAGAATATCACAAGTGATAGAGGACTACAAATTCCAGCAATACACTATACAGCAATGCAGAATACCATCAGCTAAGGACTACAAATCCCAGCAATACATTATACATCAATGCAGACTAATATGAAGCTACATACTCTGTGTTGCTCAGTAGTGCTGTGCGGCATCTCAGGAAACTCTGAGGGGTCAGACCAGGGCTGTGCGTTGTCTTACCAGGGCTGCGCGTTGCCTCACCAGGGCTGTGCACTGTCTCAGGAGGATGTGCGGGGTGTTACCAGGGATGTAATGAGATCCCAGGAAGCTGTGTGGGGTCTGACCAGGGCTGTGCGCCATCTCACTAGTTCTGTACAGGCTGTCACCAGGGTTGTGCAGGGTTTCAGGAGGATGTGTGGGGTCTTACCAGGGCTGTGCTGGTCATACCAGGGCTGTGCAGGGTCTCAGGAGGATGTGCGGGGTCTCACCAGGGCTGTGTCCAGTCTCACCTGGGCTGTGCAGGGCTTTGCAGTCTCACTAGTGTTGCATGTGGGTCTAAACGGGGCTGTGGGGTCTTACCAGGGCTGTGTGCGGCCTCACCAGGGCTGTGTGCGGCCTCCCCAGGGCTATGTGCGGCCTCACCAGGGCTGTGTGCGGCCTCACCAGGGCTGTGTGTGGTCCCACCAGGGCTGTGTGTGGACTATCTGCATTTGGATCTCACCAGGTCTGCTTGTGGGTAGCACCAGGGCTGCGTTTGGGTCTCACCAGAGCTGCGTGTGGTCTCACCAGGGTTGCACTTGGGTCTCACCAGGGCTGCGTTCTGGTTTCTCCATTGCTATACGGGTGTGTGCCAGGCTCTCCATGGCTGCATGGAGAAGTGTGGAGCTCTCCAGGGCTGTACAGGTGGGTGTGGTGGTCTGCAGGGCCGACGGGTGGGTGCTGGCCTCTCCATGGCTGTATGAGTGGATGTGGGTCTCTCCAGGACTGTGTCGGTCTCTGCGGGATGGAGGTGGAGATGTGTGGCCGGACTGACACTTTTAAAGACAGCCGCTGCGAGGTCCTTAGCAGGCTGTCTGGGGTCCCCAGGAAGTGTGGGACCTCAGGCAGCTGAATCTATTTAAAAATGTAAAGCGCCAGTATTGGTGCTTAGTATCAGGGCATTTTCACGAGTACACGTACATGTGAAAATGTCCAGTATCAGTACTGATACTAGTATCGGTATTGGTGTATCCCTACCCCTTAGTTTAGAGAATGAGGTGAAGTTCTGCTGTCTTCCTTCAAGCCATTTCTTAGGGTGAGATAGAGCTCTGGACCACTACTTGTGCTGGCCATGCACACAGGAAATTTTTGGACAATTTTAATCCTTTGAATTTATTTTCATTGCAAAATAACTAATGAATTGCATCAATTCAATTGGTCATTTTGCTATCCAGCGCTAGTTCAAATTGCTTGGAAACAGTCATGTGTATAGCTATCATAAGACTCAAGATCGGGGGAATTAGTGAACATAAGAGATAATAAGATAATACTGTTCTCCAGATAAAAGAAATGTCAAAACTGAGGAAAGAATCTTTCCAAAAATGTCAGTATAAAATGATTGTTTAATTCATATTGCATATAGATGTCAATAGGAAATAGGCACCCTGGTTATATACCAATGGTGTTATATTTTCTTATTTTTGCTTATTTTTTAAGTCTTTGTTTGATTCTAATATGTTAATATGGTTTATAGATTTTTTGCCCAGATCGCTAATTTTTTTAAAAAATTCGTTTATTAGCTGACAAGTTATCAAAACAAGGTTACAGTCATGAATGCTTGAGCAACAATCGTATATGCAACCATCCAATCACATGTGATTATTGTACGTTACATACAGTTCTAG
The DNA here is from genome assembly GCF_000935625.1 of Nanorana parkeri. Taxonomy (NCBI): domain Eukaryota; kingdom Metazoa; phylum Chordata; class Amphibia; order Anura; family Dicroglossidae; genus Nanorana; species Nanorana parkeri. The sequence goes on along the minus strand of NW_017308628.1, from coordinate 38,830 downwards.
TAGAAGCATTCCGTGTTTATATAACTTTTCGGTTATCATCAAACAGAACCTTTAACTTATTCCTAGTAAGAGTGTTCAACATAGTTTCATCCGTGAGAATCTGCAGTCTGGACACAGTTGTGTTGTGATAATCGTTACTGTATTGAACCGCTGAACGCAGAGAGTGTCATCAATGACAGATCGCTAATTTTAAATTAATTAGTCTTAGGGCACAACTCCAGAAATGTTTTCCTTAACCTTGCAGTGACGGGGCTAACTACTTGTTTGTGTCTAGGTTAAAAAAAGAATTACTCACCCAAAGCTCCCAGCTGGTTTCTTTCTTAGATTCTTAGACTGGTCCCTGGAATGTCTCTCCCCCTCCTCTGCAGTGGTCTAAGGTTCAGTAAATCATCATGTCTATACACTGTAGGCCCCTAAGGCCTGTCAGCGTGGTGCACTGGCACTCTATTATTTATGCACTTTATGCACGTTTGCACGATTGGCTTTTTTTAAAGCATTGACCCACAGATGCTGAAGGTGCAGGTTTCTTCGGGGCCTATTCCTGACGCTGGGAGGAGATTCTGTGCCTCCTACGGGGTTCTCTGTCTCCTCCCACCCAGGAGGGGGGTTTCTCTTCGGGAGATCCCCCTGCCTAGTACTGTGAGGGACCTGCTCCGGCAGGTCCCCGAAGGAAATGGCTCCACCGGCCTTCGGGTCGGTGGGCCAACAGTCTCAACCCCTGTCAGGAGCCTTGCACCCCGGGGGGTCGGGAAAGTAGGTCCCTTCTTTGGAAGGACCTTGCACCCTTGTGCACGTTTTTGTGTGCTGTGATTTCACGGTTCACTTTTTTTGTTCACAGGGGGAATTTTGTTTTGATGCACGTCCACGGGCTTCGATAAAAAAAAAAAAATCATGTCTATACACTGTGCATAGACATGAGGATGCTGGGAAACATTCCAATCTGCGGAAGAAGAGTAAACAGGCTGCAGGGAGTGCTTTAAAAAATCCTGGAGTTCTGCTTTAAGCAATAAGACTGTAACTTCACTCCAAAAATATCAGATTACAAATTCTTACTGTTTCTTTTTTTTTCGGTAAGCAGCAGTAGTATCTGCACAGAAAGTTACAGATCAGATCGTAATAGCTAAGGCCAGTTTTCCAATCAAGCATGGTGTAGGTGGGTGATGGGCTCATTGTTGAAATTACATGGGGTTGATATGGTCAGGTCAAATCCACAGAAGCAGAATTATGTTGTATACATGCTTAGTCTCCATCAGTCTCAATTAGTTTTACTTCAAAATGTTGCATCCAAAACTAAAAGCAGATATAGACAGCTATATGACTATTAATTAGAACTGTTTTTTTTCATTTTGCATATGTTAATGATGTGTACATATATGCTATAATGATATATACAATTACATTTAAAAAGTATCGTTTTTCTAATGCCTCAATCTACTCTGGTTAGAATTACAGAGCTCTCCTGTGAAATAAACAGTGAAGACATCTAGTTAGATGCTGCTTTTTACTACATATTCCTGTATAGACATACCCTCCTACCTGGAAATTCATGTATACAAGTACAAAACTAATTGGCTGAGAACAGTAATTCATTATCAGTCCATAAAAATGTTAATTTGCACAGGCATGATGATACAAACAACAAAGAAGAGCCATGGGGGTTGATTTACTAACCTTATAAACACACCACGAACATGTATACACCTCTGTAGTGTGTTCCCTCCCAGCATGATCTATGGGTGGAATCTAAACACCTTTGTAGTGTGTACACACCCAGCAGGTGTGTTGTGCAAAGCCTTGCAAGGTGATGTTGTGTAAATTAGCTCTATGTTGTGTTGCTTGCGTTGATGAATGCAGGAATGTAAATGCATGAGCTAACCATTTTTGTCTAAACTGTGAAGCAGCATTATATATGCATCATGTGCATGATTTTTACATATATGGCATTAGTGGAAATATGCTTTTAGACACTTTTTGGTTGATAAATACGTTTTGCTGTGTGAAAATCACACGCACCTGGTGCGTGCGTGTGTTTAGGTTAGTAAATCACCCCATGGACTCGATAACTTCACAAGGAGTAGCAAATACATAAACCACATCAGTCCCAGCATCTTTTCCTTCCTTTCTCCCCATGAACTAGACCTGAGCTGAAGTGAAGATTTCCCATGTTATATGGAACATCTAGAAATATTCTAAGCAGTAACCTGGAAAATGTACCCTTTGTCTTGAATTCCTGCTGAAAAATAGCAGTGCACTTCCTGTGCCTATATACTCTTGTACCTTAACTTCCCTGGCGGTATGATTTTTTATTTTTTCATGTAATTTTTCGGTCTATTTTTTTTTAATTGTTTTCGTCTTTGTCGTTTTTTTTTTAATATGCCGCCGGTTCCGCCCCCCTGTGACGCGTACGCTCGCAAGGGACGGAACCTGGAAGACGGAAGCCAGCATCAGCCGCAGAACACAGCGCGGCTCGAGGGACAAGGTAAGTAAATGCTATGCGGCATTCCCGAGTGTAGCTCGGGGTTACCGCTTATGGTATGGAAAAGTAACCCTGAGCTACACTCGGGAATACCGCCAGGGAGGTTAAGCATCATAGCTGTCTATCTGCAGTATGAGATCTAAGGCAATGCTGCCTCTGACTGCTAGTCTCATGAGATTTGGAGCGATATTTGGGGATTTTACTACAGTGCTGCTCACCGTTCTCCTTTCTAGAAAGGAAGGTGTTCCTGAGCACCTGCAATGTAAGGATCTCACCATTTTTGCTGTATTCATTCTGTGGCTCTGTGCTTTTCTCACATCTGACACTGTTGGTTGATTATTCCATCAGTCATCAAACCACCATGAGTAGTCTGTTTTCATAATGTGAATGACTTGTATACAAATACCATTATTATATTATACCTAAAGATTGTGTAGTATTTTCATTTTTAATCCACATAGACCCTCTCTACAAGAGTAACTGTTTTTGGTCGACAACCTTATAGAGGGGATCTAATTTTATTTCATACTAACTATTCATTTTTTCAGTATTTTGTCAAAATACTTTAGTCATTTGGAAATGCAAAATTAAGATGGTTTTTGGCATTTTTGAAATGTGAACTTAACATTTTTATGGAAGCTCCTTTAAACTACCCTGCACCTCTTGTTATGCCAAAAAATAACTCCTCATTAGCTTCATTATTTTTGATAGAAAGAAAGAAAAGACAGTAAAAAAGTTAAATAAAATTGCTAGGCAACAGTACACAAAAATAGCAAATAAATAACCCCACAAATATAAAAATAAATTAAACTACACAACTATCAAGCAAATTTCACCTAAGCACTTTTTGAGCAAAACTGAATTCCCATTTCAGTGAAATTGGTAATTAATGTCTTTTGTGCTCCTGGATGTGTGTGTTCAGACTGTGTACATAGTTTTAGCAATACAGAGCAAGCCACAGGGACTTTATGGGTGTAAATTACATGATTAGTGCTGCATGAAAAATACCCTGTAATGGGAATTGAAGTGCATTTTATAAAAATTAATGATATTAGCACCAGGGATAATAGAAATGTAACTGTTGCAGCTAGCTAGCTTTTCTATCAGGCAAATATAACACCAGTTCCTATTAGACTAGGCTTCTCGGCCTTTTGGCTAAGATCAAGTGTAGTATCTGTTCTTATCAGTTTTCGGTGGGGAAAAGAACCGTCCTTGCGGGGGATGGTTACTTAGTACTCGCTGGAGTGAAAGAGCGTGTGGGGCGGCTTCCTGTGAGAGGGGAACTGCTCAGTACATGGCTTTCTGACTGAACGGATGCGAAGCTTGGTCTGGCTCGAGGGTTCGGGGGCGGCAGAAGCCCGTGGTGTTGTGCCCCCTGGGGGTGGCGTCCCAGGGGTGCGCAGAAAGTCACATGGGTATGGGACCCCACTTGACTCACTGTGCACTTGGTCACACACCACCTTGCTTTTTCTGCACAACGCCTCTTGGACAGGCCTTATGGCTAGTCCGGGGCAATATTTTTGCACTCCGGCCCCTAAGGCCTGTCAGCGTGGTGCACTGACACTTTAGTATTATTTATTGCACTCTATGCATGATGCACGATTGGCTTTTTGATTGAATTACCCACAGATTGAGGAAGGTGCAGGTTCCTTCGGGGCCTATTCCTGATGCTGGGAGGAGGTTCTGTGCCTCTTACGGGGTTCTCTGCCTCCTCCCACCCAGGAGGTGGGTTTCTCTTCGGGAGATCCCACCTGCCAAGTACTGAGGGGACCTGTTTCGGCAGGTCCCCATAGGAAATGGGTCCACCGGCCTTCGGGTTGGTGGACCACCAGTCTCAACCCCTGTCAGGAGCCTTGCGCCCCGGGGGGTCGGGAAATGGGTCCCTTCTTCGGAAGGACCTTGCACCCTTGTGCACGTTTTTGTGTGCTGTGATTTCACGGTTCACTTTTTTTGTTCACAGGGGGAAGTTTGTTGAGATGCACGTCCACGGGCTTCAAAAAAAAAAATCAGTTCCTATTAGACACGTATGATAACCGAAATATAGGATTTTCAGATGTCCCAATGAGGATTACACCTTTGAGTCTCAACTTCAGGTTTAACACATACTACATTTCTTATGCAAAGAGAAAATTTGTGCTTAAGGAGCATCACATTTTAGTAATAATTAACAGTCATATAAACTGTGATATCAGCAAGGATATATGACAACATTCATATATTTAATGACAATCTGATTCCTTCCTATAGGAGAGCAGTAAAAGTGAGAAGTTATAAGATTTAACTGCTACCTAACATTGATCTGTTTAATTAAATATCTCCCCTTTACTGCAACCTTTGTTTGAATAATCCACTGTGAAAGAGTAATATTATTCCTCCTCCTGCTACTCGGCGCTTTCATTTTTATATTCTACTGCTTAAATATTTGAGAACATGTTACAGCATAGGTTACTCCATTGTGTCTGCTTCTGAAAAAGTGACTTGGGTACAACATAGTAATGAAATGCACTGATTTTGCAAGCACGTGTAATTTCCCTTACTAGAGATGGGTGGAGTGATTTTGGAAAAACTGACTTAGCCGAGAAGTGAACAAGTTTGCTATTGCCAAAATTTTATCGAAACAGTAACTCTCAATTTTATTTATTTCATTTCTTAGGAGCCTGAAAAGAAAGATCTGCTATGTTTTTCTTTTTTTCAGAGGGTTTGGGTTTTTGGGGTGGTGTAATTATGGTAGTTTAGTTTATTTCATTTAGTGTTCTTGTATTTGGGAAAGGGGGGGGGGGCTTTTTATGTGGTGTGTACTGTTACTTTTTTTTGCTACTTTTTTTCACTAACCTATCCTATCCATCTATGTTACTGAGACGGAAGGAACCACAGTGTGCAGTAGGGGACCAGGCATCGGACACATCTAGAAGTGTGCCGAATGCTGGAGAGTCTTTAGGCAGCAGAATCTCAAGCACACAGGGAACAGCATCCCAAACAGTGGCACAGGTAAGTTTTAAAATACTTCTTTTGCAGGAAGCATGCTCTTTTTTATATATATCAAGTTGGCAGGATCACTTAAAAAAACACCCAAAAATATAACAAAACAATGTTATACACTTTTTTTTTAAATTATCACATAGTATATGTAGTTTATAGAAAGAGGGAACTTACTTTTAGCTAGGTAGTGTGAAGTTTCTGTTTAAATGATTCCTTAATGGAAACTGTTCTTTTACTATATGATAAAATGATATATTATAATATTATATTATTATGACAATTTAATCTACTGCTTCAACTAAGGCACCATGAATTGCCTCTCTAACCTTGCCAGCCATAAATTAGAAACATTGAAAAAAATTTAATAAGGCCTCATAGATGTGATAAGCAAATCATACATAGCTAATTTTTCTCATGACAGCCACCAAACTTATTTTCACAATTTAACATCTCTGTATAGCAGCAGTCTCTTAAGAGAATAATTATAATGGGGAAATAAGCATTTTTATGAACAATAATTAAATTTTAATGTTCCACATTGTTCTATAAATTCTATCATTTTTAGTCAACTATACTATTACAGGTATCCATGAATAATTAAACCACCCGTATTCATAATCCATAATGAAGACTCTGATCTTCTTCTTAGTGGATGTTAATAAATATTACATTATCATTATTAGCTGGGATGAATCATTTAGAAATAATTAAACAGTTATACCTCTGATTAAGTAACTAGCATTGTGTTGCATGTAAAGTGTATCAACCAGCAGTTTCTTTGGCCTTTAGGAGACAGACACATCTAAAGATTTTTGGCTGTTAAAAACCTTTTTAAAAAGACTTGTTTCAAAAAAAATGTATACAGTCATCCATGTGGGTCATGCATTGCATGAATTTATCAAACAAGTACACTGTTCACCTTTTCTATATACAAATAACTGACCAAAATAAATGAAATCGGGATTAACAAAAACTTTATATCTATCTTACTGATGATGAGATGCAATTTATCCCCTTCCCATCTTTAATCCCTATATTAGGTGGAGAAAGAAAAGAGGATAGGGTAGGTTGTGGGGTAAAGGTAGGGGAGGGTAGTGCCTTGGAGCTTTATCAATGACCTAAGGTATGTTAACTTAGAGTTGGCATAGGATTTAAAAGAACTATTAGGCAACAATCAAATTTGCCAATAGGAAATGGGTGACCCATGGTTCCCAAATCTTCTTAAATGTAGCCACTGTGTCAGTGAGTTTCACTCTTCATTTTTAATTGGTAAAGGTCCAGTGAAGTCTAGCCTTGACATCAGCCAGTGTGAATGTATTGGACAGCCATGCTTTCGCTATGGTTTGCATCATGGCCATTAAGACATGTATTATAAGAGCGAACTGGTAATTTGCATGATTTCAAACTTTTAAATTGAGAAGAGCTTCACACAGGTTCATAGGGATAGAGATAACTAATAGTGTGCAAAGTCCATCAGGTGTGTACTCAAGTCCCTGGTTCCGGGCAGCCCGAAAAGCATGTTCAAGAGCATCAGGGAATAATATGAGCAGGCAGCTCGATACCAAATACCTCCAGTACAGTACTCTACAGTTAGATTAAAATGCATAAGTAATCTGGGAAGAGGATTTAGTGGTTCTGCAAATTTGGGCCCACATCTCAGGTCCTAGTGTAGTGTTGAGATCAGTTCTCAATTTCTGCTTGCTGTAGTGTAGAGCAAGGAGATCAAGCCCAGTGAGTGGCATGCTACATATCCAAAAGTAAATGTGTCATCCATAATCTAGATTGGGTTTTGTGGATCATTGTTCATGTGTTCAGTCAGATTAGACTGGGAGGTTAATAGTCAGGCCCAGGGGTTTATGATTCACATTGTTAGGTTGAACAATTATGAGGGCTGCTCTATGTCTGCTCCTATGAACAGGTAAACAATCAACAAATATAGGTTAGGAAGGTCACTCTTACAGTCACTGTTGCTGGTATAAACAGAGCCAATGGGCCAAAGCAGTCGTAGAGTGGGAAGCCATGGCATGCCAAGTCTGTTTTCCATGTCCATCTGGGTGTATAAAGTATAACGTCTCTCCTGAGAAACACAGAGAGGTGTTGAGAAACACAAACCATCTAGAACGTAATGATTGTACATGTGGGTAACCTGCAGAGTGAAATGGCTTTTGCAGGTGGCAGGCCAGGTATAGCCTTTATCCTCCAGAGTCTGAGTCAGACCATGGTGAGGCAGACAAGGTGCATCATTGGGCAGTGCTAGAAGCTGAAGGGGAAGTTGTGGATGAGACTGAGGAAGATTGTCTAGTTGTTTTTGGATTTCAGGCAGAGTGGTGCCTTGATACTGGCATCCCCAGTAGTTGAAAAACCGCTGGAAGGGGATCCCCCACCTGGAGGGAATATGATGTCTTGGCAGAATTAGTAAAGCCAGATTGAGCTTGCGGCATTTGTGATTGTGGAGAGTAAAAGTCTGAAAGTTCAGGTTTCCTGTAGTATTTGCTGGCAATATGATGCTTACTTTGGTCCTAAAGTAACGAAACTTGACAATGATGTCTCTGGGAGGACCATCACTGGGATGTCGGGATTTGGTGTGTCTGCTCAAATTCCAGCCTTTCCATTAGGATAGCTGCAGTGGTAGTAACGTGCAGAGCTCTATGCAGTGTATGATCAATTGTTGTAGGAAATCACAATGCACTAAGGGTTTTCTGGTAGGTTAGAGGGAACTAGCTTTGCTGTCTCCATCATGATCTCAATGTAGGTATGGGGAAGCTGTCTGGGAGACTGAGCCATCTGGGTTTGCCAGTGCCACTTAGGCTATAGACCTCCATAAGGCCTCTTTGATTGATCTGACTCACTGCTTGCCTCAGGTATTTCATTGTGGCAGGATTTGGTTACCAGGCGTGTGAAGAGGGCAGTGTCAATAGTGCTGGAACAATGTTTAGCGACTTGTTAATGGTATAACCCTTATGGTACTGTAATGGTAATTTAATAACATTAAAACCACTTTATTTGATAAAGAATTCCTCGGACTATACCTAAAATCCAGTTTTTATGACCCTAGCATAATATTTTTCAATGACATGACCTCTAAGTCCCTTTGCAATTTTGATAGGAATGTGTGGAGATGTGTTTAAGCACCCTGGACTGCTACACTGTTTTTGTAAAGCTTCTTTATCAATGCAGTTTGGAAACTCTAAAACACGAACACTGTCATAATTAATATCTTATGTCCTAGGCTGCAGTAATAGTTCTAATTTCAACCATAAGGTTAAACAGAAAACAAAATAAATAATATTTCACATACCTGACATTGAGGCTGTTAATTTGGACATCATTAATTATTTTTCAGCTTTAGAAAGCCTACTGGCATATTTTTCTCTGCACTGCACTTATAAACCACAAGCTCTCTCTCTTCTCTTGAATTTTATTGTTACTGTACTGTCTCCCTTTATATTGTAAAGCACTGTGCAAACTGTTGCCACTATATGATTTCTATATTATATAGCCCCCTTACCAGTAAACTATATATACTTCACAGGTTTTAGAAAAGATGAATACAGATTTTTACCTTTTCATGCTCCTTCAGTTACTGACCAGGAAAGGGAAAGTCTGCCTTCGTTATTACCACCTAATCAGTCTTAATGTAGTATAGGAATTGTGGCGGAAGAGCCTTAAGCTTCTTACAGACACCTTTAGATTTACCAAAACTGTAATAAAAGGGCTTTCCTAAACTATCCAATCAATTTGTATACAATTATTTTCATATTATTATTTCATATTATATTTCATATTATATTATCATATTCTCAACATAATGTACAAATGTAGTCCAAACAAAACACAGGATGGTGCGAAAATGTGAGGAATGTGCAAAGTGAATAGTGAATGCATATTTAGTTCAAACAATACCTGGTGACCCAGCCTTGAAGGTCCTTGTTTACGTACTCCCTGCCCTACCAACATTTGGAAATGAGACAACTTAGCACCATCCCTCCAAATGGGGAACAGTGGGGGGCTTTGCTCCTGTGTTGTCACCTTGCATCCCTCAGAGAGATTTAAAGCGGCCAAGCCAACAAGTATTGCGTAGACATGGCCCACCATTGTCACTTATCGCAAACTCAACAAGAGCAATGAGGTGCAGTTGACTCTGGAGCAAGTGCATGTAGACAGGAAGTAGCTGAAAGAGACAAAGGAGATCAGCAGCATTGAGATGCAAAAAAGGAATACAAAAAAGGATGAAAACAGTATTTTATTTAAAAATAAGACATGGAAATCGGTGATGTCCAGTTAGGGTTTAGATCTACTTATATTTCTATGTGATTGTTATCTTGATTGTAGCTCAAAAAAAAAAGAAGAAGCATCTGTGCACCTCGCACCACCTCCACCCAACTCAGCACATTTTGCTTATATCTGTGCATACTCCCCCACCTCTCAGTTTCTATGAGACTTGTATTAATAATACAGTACAGTGCAGCCTGTACACATGATAGGTTTCCCTAAACTTTATACTATAGCTGGCATTGATGTTACAGGCACCAAAACAAAGTTCTTTTATGTTCAGCATATCTTATTGTGGCTTTGGTCACTTATCCAGATAACAGTGGTCACATTTAAAATGCCTAATGGAAATGTCTGTTGTTCTGATAGCCTTGGTATTATGCTTTATAGATTATTTTCAGATGCATTTTGCAGGTCAAATTTGGTGGTGTGGGCAGAGAATAGCCATTAGCCCAGGAAAGCCTGCTGAATCAATATTACATATACAATGCATATTTAATGCTAATAACAATCAAAGCCTTTGTTATATTCTGAGCCACAGGGTGTCTATGGTAATAATTAGTTTGCATTGGAAAGGATTTCTTGACAGTTAACTGCTTGTGAATCTTGTCCTAAGTGCAGGATGTATTGCATTGTAAAATGTGTGCACACCTGCACAACGTGATGGGATCTCATGTCAATTAGAAGTAAAATATGGCATATGCCACAGTTAGTGCTTACTTGGCATAATACGGTATAGGTATAATAAACTGTTTTTCTCCTAGACTGTCCTTTTATGTAGGTATATATTTTGTTCTATTTATATTTGGATTGCATGCTTATTAGGAGAAAATATGCACTTCTCTTCATTTTAAGCACATAGAAAATAAAACCATCTCTTAGTGGGGTCATGTTACGTCTAAAATCAGTCATCACACCTCACCATTACAGTGCGCCCTAAGACAGTATTTATTTTTTTATTTTACAGACATTACAGCATTCTTTGAAATTGTATACATATGGTTGTATTCTCATTACACAAAATGTACATTTATAGTACCCCAGGAACCTCTTAGTTCCAGGGAGACGTAGTGCAAGTGTTCTTGCCCTTTGTCCTAAAAGGAATATGTTTGGGGTAGAAAAACACCAGTTGCTTTTACTGTTGTGTGCCTTCATTGTTATTTTCAAGGTACGGGTTTGAGTCTATCATCCTTACCCCTGCTTCACAGCTGCTGTATTTACATAGCAACTCCGGGCTATCATTTTATTGGTTTGGAATTACCGACAAGTGCACAGGGGGAATGGCAGTGGGGCAGGAAAGGATGTACTGCATATGTCCTATGTACTTCTTTAAAGTTTTGTGTGGCGTGTGTGGCATGCCCAGTTTCCACAACCGCGTTGTCTTTATAGTAGGAAACAGTTTGGGGGGCCACAGTCATAGACTAACAGGGTTATTCACAAAAGGGTGAAGAGTTTTGAGAAATCATGAGAGGTGAACGATCTAGGCCAAAATAACCGATTAGGAAAAATCCTCCAATTCAGATCACTTTCCAGTTCAGCTATGTTGGCCTAGATTGTTCACTTCTCCTGCCTCCTCCAAGCTCTTCACCCTTTTGTGAATAACCCTGTTTGATGTAGGTTTTTCTTTGTTGATAATGTAATGTATTGTAAACAGGCACAATTACATTTTTAGTATAATAGTATTATTACCATTAGTACTGCTAAAATAAATTAATTACTAAGCTTTAAAGTGAATGTGACAACATAATATATTTAAAAAGAAACAAATAATTGTGCTTAGGAGTAGACCCAACAAGGTACAGGCATATACCTGCACATGTTTCCAGATGTTCTTCTTTGTATCTCTGGATCACCAAACCTCCCTTTGTCTTGAACTTTTGGCATGCTAAATGACATCCCACCATTTTTCAAAGTATCTCCGCATTATCTTAGGCATTATTATTTGTTAAAAAGGATTTTAAAATTATATTTCCTAAATTAAAAATAAGATCGCTGAAAATAAAGTATGAGTCTTCCTCCCCCATTCTCTTCTTGCATAGCATTTATTTCCCATGAACTCAACATTTGCTTCAAGCAATAGCTTCAAGCTTTGCATACCAATACCTAACAAAACAAAAAATATTGTAAAAATAATAATAATAATAATATTTTCCCCAAAATTGAATGAGTATGTCTTACAATCTCACTGCTTGTGCATTCCCATAAAATCTTTCATTATCTTAGATTTCTTCAGTACAAAAAAATTATCAGTCTTTGCAGCATAATGTAATGCATAGAAAAGCTCTTTTATATGATTTATTCAAAATAACAATTTATAGCAAGAGCGAATAATCAGGCTTTGACAAATGTGAATACAACATTTGATATACATTAAATGTTACTATCCTGTGTATTAAAAATAGATTTAGGTTTATTTATGTCAATTTCATTGCACTTGTGTTAAGTATTTATCTTTCTCAGAACTAAAGCACGCAAATAAAAGGCAAGACATTAGGCCTTCTGAAAATGATATAATGCCGAGCATGTTTTCCAGTGGCATGAGAGGAATGTATACAGAACAATGCTGAACTATTAGTTGTCTTTTCCTATTCATATGAAAAAGAACTCTTTTTTTATTGTTGCATTTTGGAATACTTTAATACTTCTACACTTATCCAGAGCTGGTCAAACATAAAAATGCTATTATATAACATAGGCTTCAGAGCCAACCAACTAAGGCCTCTATTCCTCTAACATACAGTAGCTCCAGTAAAACTGCTGCACCACCAGTGTTTACCAGCTCTGCCTCCTGTGACAGTGAGTCAGGAATGACAGAGGTATAAAAACACTCAGGGATCAGTGATCGCTAAGTCAATGTAAACAATTGAGGACGTAGTATATTTACTGTGTCCCCAATTATGAATGAACAGGAAGTGCTCTACATCACTTCCTGTTCATTCATGATTGTGGACATTGTAACTGATACTATCTCCTCAATTTGTGAATGGACAAGAACACTCAGTATAGAGGCTTCCTGTTCATGCATAACAGGGGCTGCAAAAAAAAGAGATTTAGGACACAGAGACTTTTACTATTTTAAAAGGCAAATATCAGGGCTCTGTTTGGACCCCTGATACTTCCCCAGAGCGAATCACAGTAAAGTTACAAAATACAAATATTTAATACAAAAATAAAAATTAAATATAAAAAAATAAAAGTTTAGAAAAAACTTAATAAAAAATTTAAAAAAAAATTAAATTTAGAAAAAAAAATATTTTTGGTTTCGGCCTGACAATTTTTTATTTTTTGTTTCGGTTTTGGTCAGAAAATTTCGTTTCGGTACACCTCTACTCATAAAGTTACTAATACTAAACAGATCTCCTAAAACATAATCATTTCTTATTAAGCAATATGTTATATTTACATTGCTCCTATTACCTGCATATACTTTGTATACATAAAACTAAAATATCCATAATAATGGGATGCTGCTTTGGTCTTTCAAATGTAATTTAAAAAATCCGGGCATTGCCATTGCAGAGATTTTCCTTGTAAAAATGATAGTTGCCTGGCTGTTTGATAATTCAAAGTTTTAAAAGTTTTAGATAATTTTTGAGTCACTGAAAGGGGTATGCAGATCAGGGAGGCTGCCTTTACTCTGATTTTATTTGCTGCATGCCTGTTGCAGGTTACTGACTCCATATGCAACAAGGTTTCTATATGCAGCAGCCATATGAGGCTGATGTACAGTGTTTCCTAGATATCTCCAAAAATCTGTTTTTGACTCTTGCATAGTAAGACATCCAGGATTTAGTGGAACACACCATTTCGGAGACCACTGCTCCCTGAGGGCATACTGACTAGTATTCACAAAACAGGTAAAAGTACAATTACAAATGAAAACCATGCTCAGTGTTCCTTTAATATGCTCCATAAACCAATGGAACACTTTTTCCAGTATCCCTTTTCAGTAGACATTGGGAGAAGGGTATAAGGTCTTTTCACCTAGTCAAGCTTGACAGCAATATTGATCTTTGATTTCTGGGTTGTTAGTGGTCCTAAGGGTCTGGTTTAACTAGTCGGAGAATGACAGTGTAGGGCTGAACAATGCTCACATTTCACAAATAATTTTGCCTCATCATGCTCTTTTATATTATTTTGTATGAAACTGCTCCTTGGCAAAAATCCATATACTTTTCAAATCACTTCTCTTCTATCTGGCTTCCATGGTAACCTCTATGCAGCAAGCACCTTTCAGCATACATCGAAATATATCATCCTAGCAGACAGATCTTGTAGCTAAGCAATTTTCTATTAAATCTATAACCTACACCTTTCTTTTAAATAATCCCTTCTTTCATTCACAGTTTTCTACATAAAATATGGATTGTTTACCAAAATAGATCTTGAGTTGGGATGAAGTGCACCGGTAAACTACATACAATATTAATTTTTGACATTTAGTATTTCATTTTGGTTCTGCCCTTAAAGCTGAACTCTAGGCATATATAAAAATACAAATGAATGCAGCTCTGTAACCATTAGCACATCATTAAATGTATTTCTTGCAAGTAGTGTACATACCTAAATTTGACCCTGCAGTCCTTGAACAGCAGAGCTGGACTATGAGGGGAAGAAACAGAACAAGGATCCAATCAGTTCATGGGCTGACAAGAAGAACGCTGATAGAAAGAGAAAGTGATCGAGAGATGAGCTCATCCTGTGCTTCTCCTTTCATTGTCCAGTCACAGGCTGGGGCGGGTCCAGGATGGCATGGGCTCAGAGAAAGTGAGTTGGAAGGTGCTGGCCATCATACTAAGGACGTTTAGCAGCAAAAAAAGTACTGCAGGGGAAATCTCTAGATCGAAGGTTTTACATATATTCCAGAAATAACTGGTTTGGGTATTGTATCTTTTGATGGGCTGTTTGTTTTTTTTGTTATTGTTGGCTGGAGTTCTGCCTTAAAACCTCACAAGAATCTGTAATAAGGATTGAAAAAGATGTGGCAGAAGTTATGGTGTTTTCTGGTAAAACAATATACAGTAAACTCCCAGTTACTGGGCACCCACGGGGATCGGTAGGTGCTGGATAACTGCAGTTTCTTGTTGCTTGAGAGTTAATAGTAACTCTCAAGCAACCATCCCCATGGTGCCCTGCTTCCCCCGCCCCCCCCCC
>NW_017308628.1:0-21686 GCF_000935625.1 Nanorana parkeri | reverse complement strand
GGACAGGAGGACGGGACCTGAAGGCGGGAGACCGGACAAGAGGACGGGACCTGAAGGCGGGAGACCGGAGGCTTGTGCGGACGGACGGACAAGGAGACTCAAAGGGGGTGCGGGACCAGAGGTCGGGGGAGCCGAGCGGGAGACCGGAGGCCGGAGTGTGCGGTGCAGACGAACAAAGTGAGGGACGAGTGTTCGACCGCAAGAGAGGAGAAGTGACTGAAGAAGAAAAGGATTGTGTGGAAAGATCGAGACGTGACTGGAATCAGGAACAGGTCGTATGAAAGAGATTGGTGGCTGAGGGGGTCTTTGAAAGTGTCTTTGAAATTGTGTGGGGGTGATATTATATACATAAAGTACTACAGGTTTATATACATTGCTGAGAGGGCTGAGGAGGTACGTATAGGGTTAAAGTTAAAGGTAATTGGGTGTGGGTGGGTGTGTATATACTATAGATACTGTATACTATATATATATATATATATATACATACACAACATATTATGGACTCTTTTTTGTAGTCATATTTGTTTGCTGCTCTACTACGAGTTGAGCACATTTCATCTTCTTTAGAAAGCTTATAAATTAATTGATCAGCAGTTAAAACTCTTTACTAAAATAAAACAATACAATAGTTAACACAGTCAAATAAAAATAATAAAACAGTTTAACTGTCAGATCTGTATTCCTTTAATAAATCAGATTTTCTGTATACACTTTTGTATTGATATGAAATTAATAAAGTAGCATTGCAACACCTTTTTAAATGCCCCCTAAGGATATATGTATTGGCATATAGACAAGTAAAATAGTGATTTAATTCAGTTACAAATTATTATTGTTCCATTAAATCATATTATGAATTTATGTTGAGTGTATATTGACATAAACATAATGGTAATGCATGTGATGCAAATTGCGTTCTGGAATGAATAAGATTATATTGTTCCAATATGAACAGTGGAGCCCTTATCCTTACAAAAACTATAAAAACAAATAGCATTTTACAACTTATGCATTATACCAGATTTGTCATTACATGCCATAAATGCCTCCCATTTACTGCTAAGCAATATATCAAATATTATTATGTCAAGTTCAATTTCTTAACATCTTAAAATATACACCAAAGTGGGCAGATTCCTAAAATTATAGCATCTTTATTTGCAACTGAAACATTCAACAAAATGCTCAATAGAAAATTACCAGTGAAACATTTTGAAACCCAGGAACAAATACATTAAATATATTGCAGCTTACAAGTCCTTAGATGTGGTGGCTGCATCTGTTTTATTTTCTCAGGCTTCCTTTCCCTTTATTTTTACCTGGGGATTCTGCCGGTAATACACTGAGGAGCAACATTGTCACCCTAGAACAGAAAGTGTGTTAGGACTGTAGAACACCTCCCCTTCTCTTCATTTCTATAACATATAAGGCAGGTGCTTTGTATTCCACAGAGAGAAAGGAGACTAATGCTAACCGATAACAGCCAGCAGAGGCAGAAAGCACAGGAAGCTATCTGTTCAAAAGATTCTGTCAGGATCAACATGAACTCCAGCTAATATAAATTGTGTTCAAGTGGCAGAGCTCCCGCATCCTTGGAACAATATGTTAATTATTTAATGAAGCTATGCAGTGAGTGGACCATTCAATCCACCAGTATACAAAATGTTAAAGTTATAAAAAGTACTTTTACTAGTATGTACGAGTTCATACGCAGCTCAGTGTAAAATCACAACATCTGCTGGGTGTCAGGATGCATGTGCATGAGAGTTCCTCATCCTGGCCTGGTCAATAAAAATGGCTGAAGATCCCATATCTGGGCTGTATGTGCAGCTCTCTATGGCTGTATCGGCGGGTGCCGACCGTCTGGCTCTCCAGCGCTGTACGGGCAGGTGTGGGTTTGTCCAGTGCTGTGCCGGTCTGGGAAAGGAGATGTGCGGCTGGACCAGCACTGCCAAGGACAGCTATGGCGAGGTCCCCAGCAGGCTGCTTGAGGTCCCCAGCAAGCGTGGGAACTCAGGCAGCCGAACTTGTTTAAAAAATTTGAAGGGCCGGTATTGGCCTTTAGAATCAGGATATTTCCACGAGTACAAGTACTCATGAAAATGCCCTGTATTGGCTCTGATACCGATACTAGTGTCTGTATCAGTGCATCGCTAAATATTTTTGGGTAGACTGGCCTGATCCTCTATTTGCTAACAGTCGCAATTCTACAGAATGCCGAGGGCTTATGTTTAAAACAACAATTTCCTTTTCTCAACTTTACACCATACTGTATACAGCAATGCCAACCAACATCTGACCATACATTAAATTGTACATGTACAAGAAAAAATTAAACCAACTGCCTCTCTTGAGTATATAGTTTTCAAAAGAAAAGCTGTTTCATTTTAAACTGCACTTAAAGTATAAACTCTAACATCTCTTTTGCTCCATTTTGATCCGTTAAATATACCTTTTAAAGTGATTTCTTATTGCTGTTCAATATGCTCAAAAACTCTAACTTCCTCTGCTGAATGCTGTAAGTTAACATTGTTCCTAGCTCTTTGTGGATTACAGAATACTTCCCCTATGTTATGGAGAATATAAAAGGTGAAGGTGTTTTTTGTGCTGACCTAGGGTGACAATGTTGCTCCTCTATAGATACAGTAATGTGTATAACTGGCAGTATCACTAAGTGAAAATAATAGGTAAAAAATCCTGAAAAAAAAAGAATACAGCCACCTTATCCAAGGACTGGTAAACCAAAATATGTACATTTTTGCTCTTGAGCTTAGATATTCTTTAACAATATGATTATCATTCTATGTCTTAGTTGACCCATACTATGACCTAGTACAAATAAACAATATGCATGAGGTTGCCGATAGCGGGGAGAAATAGGTATTCCCATACGGTTGTAATGGATGTGAGAGACAACATTCAAAATTATTCAATCAAGAACTAAAAAAAAACTTTCTACACATTTTCCCACTTAGATTAAAAAGAAAAAAGGTTTTACACAGCATATATTTTAACTCATAACAACAGCAGATTCAGTTGCCATTTCTTATTACAAAAATGCAACAGCAGGTTCTCAGTGCAGTCAATTTTACAATTAATTATCAGTATGATTCATCACAGATGTAAAAAAATAAGAAAAGTCTGTGCATATTTGCAAGTTCACACAAGGAAGATCATTTTCATGGTCCATTTGTTCAGACACCTTCCATGACCATTATATATTTTTGACTGAGACATTCATGGTTTTCAAAAGTGAAAAAGTAATTTCAAAGCTCCATTTTCCTACTTCCCTGATAATTACTACAGCATTGTTTAAATCTTGATATACAGTAAATGAAGAAAACATTGGAGCTTCCTTTAAATCAACTATAAGTTTTCATTAGAAGATTTTAAGCATGCTGCTTTACATGCAAAGTGCCATGTATTTCCTGAGAGAAAACTAGCTCTAGTGCACAACCCCTTGTAGCATATTAATACCTCAGTTAGCAAATGTCTCTTAAAGTAGAACTCCAGTCTCCAAAAAGCAGGGACACGCGGTCAGGGGAGGTAGAGCCTCACTTAGTATTATGGAGGAGAAAGCTGTCAGCTTCAGGTTTGAATATATATATTGTATATAAATAACATAACACCTAATCCGAAACTTTAATTTCGATGATTTGCAGTCACACAGGGTTTGAATCTGTAGAAGAAGCAAGGTGTGGGTTTAGTTCTCACAAATCAATGGCAACTTGAATTTGGTTTGATACTAATCTTGCCATGTATAAGTATTGACTGTTAAAAGGACCACAAGCAAAAGGTTTGCACATCTATTATTTATGCACACAATGGCACCTTTGCGTGTCCATGCCCAGTTGATGAAATTTATGCTACGGCAAGCATATATACTTAACTTATTTTCTTTAATTTGATCTTGTTTTTCAGAGCTTATTTGTCTTATGTTCTCACATCAATTCAAAGCAAGGAAAAAATACACTGCTTTGTGCTCTTTTTATTCAGAAATCAATATAGAATAAGATGCAAAAACAAGATATGAGGGAATACTTTTTGAAATAGGGTGGGAAATGAAGAGGCAAAGATTTCCTCAAAACAGCATAGAAAAAAAATGAAAAAACATGCCCCACTGCCTTACAATATGTTACAATACATCTCTTTACAAGCACTTCAAAGGTTAAAATGAATAAAACTAGCACTTCCTATTACTTACAAAGCAATCAGTCAGAATCCTTATTTCTTTTTAACTCTGCACTGCAGCTAGTTGGTTGCTATTAGAAATAAGGGATGTGTTTGTTTGTGCACTTATATACATCAGCATCCCTCATATTTATTTTATTATGCCCCCACTATGTCTGTTGTACCCCCTAACACCATCTACCCACACCCAACTAGACTCACCAAAAACATACACTTTATTGCCAAAAGTATTGGGACGCCTTCCTTTACACGCACATGAACTTTAATGGCATCCCAGTCTTAGTCCATAGGGTTCAATATTGAGTTGGCCCACCCTTAGCAGTTATAACAGCTTCAACTCTTCTGGGAAGGCGTCCACAAACTTTGGGAGTGTGTCTATGGGAGTGTATGATAGCATGTTCGGCCGAACTGAAGCCACGCAAAGCCACCCGATGTACGGCTGAAATCAGCCGTAGCAGCCTGGAGTGAATAGGCGAACAGCGTTCGGCTCATTTCGCTTCAGGTCGGTCATTCACTCGGCTGCCTGTGGTAGCTTAGTGAATAGACCCCTTAGTGTTCTTCATTAAATTCTGTTTCTGGAGAGAAGTAAGTTTGTAAAACACAATGACAGATTGACACAGATACAGTGAAACAATATTTATCTTTAAGAATAATGGAACAGTCAAAGGGAATGAAAATGTTTTTATGAGGTCAATATTATAATTGTGATGTTGGTAATTGGTTTTTTTGTGACACAAAAGAATGGTTGAGAGCAATAAAACAAGACTCACGTAAAAGTGAATTATGCAAAGTATTTCCAAGTAGTAAATTGAACTGAAATTGGGAGTTCCTTGCAATAAGAGTTACACATGTATGTGAAAAATAATGGAAACTTTTACTGATAGAAATACAGGGCCTGCCACTGCTGACCTGCTTCTAAGATTACTAGTTGCCTGACTGTCTTTGGCTTCAGTACTTTGTGAGGCACTGACCTGGAAAACAAATGCAGATTAGAAAGTCACAATGAAGTCAGAACTCCTGATCTGCATACTTGTTTCAGGCCAATGACTCAGAAAGTAATGTGGCCATTGGATCAGCACAACAGCTAGGCAATTAGAATTCAAAGTCCCAGTATTCTCTAGAAGCATCCCATCCATGCAGTAGTTATAAAACCAATAAATTGTCATTCCATATGTTGTAGGCATGCTAATACTACCTTCCTTCTATACAATATTTGTGAATGCATGACATTGGTTTACTAATATTATTGTGATCAGTATTAGTAATTAGGCTTTACTTGATGCAAATATGAGCATATTTATTTAAAGGAGGCTATGCTCTGGTTGGATAATAGGGAAGAGTTTAAAATGAATCTAAACTCTGCTTTTTAAACCATGAAAGGTATTGCAGAAGCCTAATAAAACTAAATGGTGCATGTTGCACTAATGGTGTTATTTTAAAAGTTATTTTTTAAATTGTTATCACGTACCTGGTTGGAGACTGAATGTGTGAGGAGGCCTCCCTTGCACCTCGTGTCCCAAAGACTCTGGAGTTGGGGACGGAGTCCAAGCAGACAGCAAGTGGCATGGGTACCAGTGGTGATAACACCGTGCAAGCTGAAATCCAAGTGTGGTACCTGGTTGTGAGACTGAATGTGTGAGGAGGCCTCCCTTGCACCTCATGTCCCGAGGACTCTGGAGTTGGGGACGGAGTCCAAGCAGACAGCAAGTGGCACGGGTGCCAGTGGTGATAACACCGTGCAAGCTGAAATCCAAGTGCGGTTGACGAGCAGGGCAAGATCCGTAATCCAGGTCAAACGAGCCAAGGTCACATCAATTGGGCAGGCAAGGTACAAAGGGATGAGGCAGAGGTAAAGTCCAGTATCGATCCGAGGTCAGAGGCAGGCAGCAAACAAGAATGGTCAATGATAATAAATCCAGGTCAGAGGTCAGGCAATACAAAGCAAGGAATCACAGGGGAGCTGAGAGACAATCCAGCAATTAGGAGACAGGCAGGGTGAGCTTTAATAGTTTGATCCATTAGCCCATTGTGTCGCTTCCTGTGCGCCGTTTGGCGTGCCTTCTCCCGGCCGGACCATGGAGCGCGCATGCGTGCAAGTGCCCACTTTCCAGTGGTTTGGGAAACAGGACTCCGCACATGCGCAATAGCAGATGGTCTCTGACAATTGTAAATATTCAAAGGCAATGCTTCCACATTCAAGGGCTGGGGCTATGGGTGAGGAGAAGGCAAGGTACTTCATCAAGACACTACATACTGTCTATAGGAGGCCAGTGTAGAACTCATAGGCATCCTAACAGCAAACTGAAAAAAGGCCCACAGCAAACAGCAGCCTAACAAAGTCAGCCTGCAGCAGGTAGTGCACTGGCAGTATCTCAAGGTAAAAAAAAACAGATTCACAAAATGTTTTGCTTAAAGTGGAAAAGAAAAAAGAAAAATTGCTGAGGAGTAGGGATTTTTGGCAGAAGAGACGTGCAAAGTCTCTTCTGCCAAAAAAATTCTACCTCTCTCCCAGGTGATTTTTTTAATCTCTAAGATGCTGTGAATGGGCTGGATGCCATGGAGGATGTAAGTTCTGTGTGCATACACAGGAGTAACATCATCAGTGGCCACCCAATTTCTATAGAGGACTTCCCAGAACCTGGAAGTGTTGGCAGTTGAGATGGTGGCGATGGGGGACATCGCTGAAGACCGAAGATTGATCCACCAGCACAGGAGAGGGGAACACTTCTAAGTTAAGTGTACCCTTATGTGTAAGTATGATGTACATACTTGCACATTAGGGCGAAAACAAAAAAATACTTTAAAGTGTATTTCCATTTTTGCAGTCAAATTTGCGAAAATCCCTGTATGTGTTTGTGATGTGTTCCTATTCACACAGCATAAAAAAATAAGTAAAAAAAATATATATATTTCTTACGTTTTTGATGTTTTGTTAAAGCAGGCAAGATGGCCAAGTCCAGGTTTTTCCAGCACCTTCATGGTGATCTGTCCTAATGGAAAGGCCTAGGTCTAAAAAGTGAGGATTGTGTTTCCCTCATTCACTTAGTTAACATACAATGGACAAACCACCTCAGACCCCTCACAGCCTCTCCTAACATTGTAAAGAAGGATAAGCAACTACAAACGTTAACCCTTAAACCCCTAACCCAAGTGAAAGCAATTTATACTGCAAGCATTTTTTTTTTTTTAGCGCATGCTATCTGAATGGGAACATGTAACAAATATAAAATAGGTGTTATCCAAATTTGGGTGCAAAAAATACACTTTAAGAAGACTGTATTTTGCAGGCACGATTTCAAACATAATGAAAAAAATACCTTTTTTGTGTCTAGAAAAACTGACTGATCAACTTCCATGCCCCCTCACTGCTTAGCCAACTAGACTGTTACCTGCAGTGCAGCACTTTTGTGCTGTTTACAAGAAATGCCTTTGCCATTAAATATTGGGTAAACAATAATAAATGTGCTTGCAGATGCTTCACAAATTAAAAGGTAATTAGAAAATGCTTAAATGCCTTTATAAGCTGATCTTCTTTTCACAACATTTAAATTGCTGTACTTACAAGATCTATTAGTAAAACTGAACTGATTGCATAACAGTGGAGAACTTATCAAGGCCCCAACTTATACATGAACTTTAAATGAGGGTAATTTGAAATGTAAGGTGTCCTTGTTTTTACATTTACATTTAAGTTAGACAAAAGCAAAGAGAATTGAATTTGTTCTAAGGCATTTCCCATTAAGAAAGAATTTATTTTTCACTTCACAGTAAGTGTATACTGAAGCTGTTTTATGAGCAACCTAAAATCGTTTGTTTAGAATTGTATTCCATGGTTTTGATTGCAAATATGCAACAATGGACATGCATTTATATTGCACTACATATGAAATGTGAAATTCAAATATATTAAAATATATGAAATTCTGCCACAAGAGGTATTCGTACAATAAGGAAAAGTGAGAATTTTTTGTCAAGTAGCATGGAAGGTCAATTCCATGCAAAAATAGACATTTAAACCCAACTCTGGGCTATTTTTCTAAAGGTACCCAGAAAAAAAACAGATGTAGTTGCAATACTCACCTCCTCTGCAGTGCTGTCTCCACAGTAATTATTTGGTTTTCTTGCCATTAAATATGCTCAGACTTCCAGGTTCAATGATGCCTGGTGTCATTCAATCCAGAAGACTAAGGGCATCCAGTGACTGCAGGGCATCTTCACAGCACCCTGCACTTCTACTGTAATTATGCAGAGAGTAGTACTGACATCATTACATCAGCATTGCTCTCTGAATCATTGAGGAACACTCAGTGCTGGGGAAGAAGACTGTGAACATCACATGATAAGAACCCATGTGGCTTGCCTGAAAACATGTGGAAAAGGTCATTAATAAACAAAAATAAAGCATAAAATACATGAGGGGGTCTCCAGAGGGGAAGGTGGCAACTAGGGGGGAGCCCAGAGCTTGGAGTTGGGCTATGCAGCATACTGTATGTACGCAATAACTAAATGAGCATTGTGTATATTTTCTTCTAGTAAGATTTTAGTTTTCACCTTATTTTTTTGCATGTCAGTGCTTCCCATCTTCTGCAGCCTCTATTCAGCTGTCTGAATGCATGAATGCCATATGCAACTGCAACATTTATTTTTCTGGGGCAAGTTCCCTGATGGTGACAACAGTGCATCATGGCCAGATCACTATTTATTTTGTTATTTTAATGAAAGCTATAGCTGCTTTTGAAATGACATTAACATGTTAAAACTTATATGAAAGTTTAATGATTGGGTTTAAATATACTTTAGCCAACCATGACTAATTAGAGAGGGTTGAATGATCTCACTGACCTTAGGATTCTCTATTGGCTAGCTGTCAAATAAACACGTACATCCACCTTTGCTAATAACAATTGCTCCAACAGAAACATGCATTATTTCCTTCAAGATCTGTCAACCAGGATTTTCTAAATGCATCTGCTGTTACTATTTCTTACCAGATCCACCTGCCAGATCAGACAACTCCCCACATCAGTTATCTTCCCCAATTAAAGTAGCAGGCCCACCATCACTTATATTACTTTCCTCTTTTGACCCTCTTATTACAGAGGAGGTTACAAAGTTTTTCTGTGACACCTGCCTCACCACTTGCCCCTTGGACCCTGTTTCCTCACCACTACAGCCACTACTCCGGTCAGTCTCTTGCTCTATCCTACACTCTCTCACTCACATTTTCAATATTTCCCTTTCTACTGTCAGGATGCAGAGCACCCCCAGGTGGTGCTGGAGCCAGGTCCTGCAGTTCCTGTGCTCGCCTGCGGGTGTGCCCCAGCTGTGACTGATCATCCCATCACCTGGTGCTTCCTGGGAGGGTATTTAGGCCCTCCCTGCAGTCAGGAAGCTGGCTCAGTATTGCGTCGCCTACACTTGACTGATTCCCATAAACCTGAACCCTGCTTCCTATCTGCAGACCTGTCACCGACCCGGCTTGTTACCCGACCACTCTCATCTATCCTGTTCCTGTACCGTGCTGCTGCCCTCCTGTTAACGACCCGACTTGTACCTGACCACTCTTCTTTTATCCTGAGGCCTGCCATATGTCTGCAGGCCCGTTACCCCTCCTTTTTGTTCTGTCCGATCCAGCTCCTGTTCCTGTCGATGCTGATCCATCCGATCCAGCTCCTGTTCCTGTTGATGCTGATCCATCCAATCCAGCTCCTGTTCGTGTCGATGCTGATTTTCTTGTTGCTTCCCCCTGGCTGTAGGTGTGTGTTTGTTACTTCACTGCTAAACCTGTGGGGGGTTGAGGGGGTTTGTAGTTTTGTTGTTGTGTAGCAAATAAACTGTGCATAGAACCCTGTCCTGTGTGGGCATATTAATTTGGTCATCCTGAGTGGGTACCTGCATGTGGTGTGAGGACGCCTGTGCATGGTACCCTGACATCTACTGGCATCTTCCGCACCCTCTAAAACATGCACTGGTCACCCCTATTCCCAAAAAAAACCTAATTGGACCTCACTAAACTTAACAATCTCAGACCAATCTCCTTACTCCCATTCACCTCCAAACTCCTAGGACACCTAATCTAAAACAACTTGAGGCGCCACCTCACTGATAACAACCTCCTCGACCCCCTACAGTCCGGCTTTCACCCCCAACACTCCACTGGAACTGCCCTCCTATAACTCACTAATGACCAACTAACTGCTAAAAACAATGGCCACTACTCCTTACTCTTGCTATTAGACCTTGCTGCTGCTTTTGACACAGTTGACCATTTGCTGTGCCCCAAAAAACTGGCTTGGCCTTTAAGTCTTTGCTCTCATGGTTCTCCTCCTACTTATCTAAGCATTCCTTTAGTGCCACCTGCAAATCTTACTCCTCCTCTCCTCTTTTTCTTTCTTTCTGAAGGGGTCCCACAAGGTTCCGTCCTTGGGCCCCTTCTCGTCTCTATCTACACCTCCTCCCTTGGTCACTTGATAGCCTTGCATGGCTTTCAATACCATCTTTATCCAGAGGACAAGCAAGGATTGGCTGCAATTGAGTCTGGGGTTTTTCAGGGTGCCATAAAATACATGCAGCTACAGGTGTAAAGTATAAGTAGAAAACCTTCTTTATTTCTTATAACAAGCTACAAATATATTAAGACACATATAAAGGCCATATCAAATAGTCAATACACAGTAGATATGGGGTGAGCAACAGTTTATTTATATGGTTGCTCATCCCATATCTACTGTGTATTGACTATTTGATATGGCCTTTATATGTGTCTTAATATGTTTTTAGCTTGTTATAAGAAATAAAGGTGATTTTTCTACTTATACTTCACACCTGTAGCTGTATGTATTTTGTGGCACCTTGAAAAAACCCCAGGCTCAATTGCAGCCAATCCTTGCTTGTCTTTATCAGTTACAGGGGTGTGGTGCCGCCAACTTACCTCCCACCTCCCTACCTACTGTTATACTCTACCCAGAGGACACTCAAATATATCTCTCCACTTCACAACTCACCCCTTCCATTTCCTTGTGCGTCACTAATTTACTAACTGACATATCAGTCTGGATGTCACAGCACTTCATAAAACTCAAGCTTTCAAAAACTGAGCTTATATTTACTTCCATGGGGATATTTCCTTACAGTATTATGTGGGCCAAGGCCCTTCATGGGCTGTAGCGCCACACAGTTAGTACATTTTTGTTTGTAGTTCTGATTCCTCCTCTTCACATTAGGCCAAAACGAAATATTTGCACATGCTTACACTTCCCAGACATCCCAGGATGTATTTCAATTAGATATGTAGTAATATCCAGCTATCCATCAAGCAAACCATCAACCCTGGCAGAACTGGAAAGTGTGTGGGGACCTTCCATGCCTCGCAAAGTAGATGGAGCCAGGCTGCAGAATCCCCTATGCCCATGCAGTAGAAAATGTGCTTTACTAAGTCAAATTCCCGGAAAAAATACACTTTCTTAGTTTCCTGCAGACCAGCAAGCTATACCTTTCCCGCTTGGTTTCTGATTGGCTGGAAGTGGGAAATTTCTTGAGCTTTAGAGAGCTATGATCTGACAGGAGGAAACAACTGGGGGAAGAAAGAACAGCACAGAAAAGATGTAGAAAGCCAAGCTGCTGCTGCTACAACCAGGAATCGATTTTGGCATATTTAATGCTGAAAACAGTATTAGAGAGCAATATTACTAGTATTAATATATATATATATAAATAAAACAAAGAAACATAGATTTAGGCAGATAGAGACAGGGATTTATGCACAAATATAAGTGAAGCAAAAGAGAGAGTAGAGCAGAATTAAGCCTATAACCAGGTAGTGTATCACCAGGACAATATCAGTGCAGCCATGTACATTATTATCACTGAAGCCTGGGATTTTACTACAATGGAATTAAAACCACTGGTGTCATGCATAAAGAAAGAGCATACTCAGGTTAATAACTATACACAAAGCATATTTATTATAGATTTTTTGCTTTTTCTGGAGTTTTCTTTCAGTGAATTACTTAAGACTTTGGGAAATGATCACACAAAAGATATGAAGACTAAGACGGTTTGAGGGCAGAAATGATAAGCCGCTTTTCACAAGAACAAGCTGGTTGGATAGAATACCGCCGACTGTGGTGTAACCTAAACAATTGGACCATGTCTAGAAGGAACAAAAAGGCTTTAATTTAAGCATGGTGCCTTTGATATGTCAGTGCATTGTAAAGGCACAAAGCAAAGAGCATGGCATAGGATAACACCAGTTAGATATTGAATTTAAAACACTTTATATATGAATGTATATCCATTTCTAGCTGCGTTATTATACAAGCAAGTACAGGACAGTGGTATGCAATTTTCTAAATGCTACAACAAACAATATTAATTTTAAGGATATATTTGCTTTCATCTGGACTGCCCAGATTTTTTGTAATGTATTTCTAAAATAAACAAATACTGTATATTTAATAAATCTATAGTGTATGGTACTGCTGTATACATGTAAAAATCAGAGAATCATAATTGTCAGAATCTTCTTCGGAAACTTAATTAATAAGTACAACTCTACCTACAAGTTTGCATTTTCGAGGCAGAAGGGACCATGTAGCATGTCAAAAGCTCTCTAGAGTGTTCTGTCAGAGGCTAAATATTTGAATAATAAAAAAGCTTAAAGGTGAAATACAAGATCTGCCCCTTCTTTGAACATCCATGTTTTATTCGTATTCCAAGTCGATGTCACTTTGCAGTACAGCCACTTTGCAGTGTATCAGAAATACATGAACTGGAAGAACCTCCACCCCTAGTTAATATCATAAAAGTGTGTATAAATAAATAGTTATTGAAAACCTTATATAATATGGACACAATTAATTACATTTGTTGGCCATCAGTCTTTTTAGCCAAGTGTACCATTTAAGCAACCTAAACATTAACAGTGCAGCACAACATTTATAAGATAACATATCAAGTCTATTACTGTACATGTTTAAGTCTATATTGTTTACAAATTACACCAGAATAACTAAACCTAGCGTAAGTCTAAATTCTGCAAATACTTATAGTTTTAACAAGCCTCCACAAATGTAAGCAAAACTTAGGATCTAAGTTCTGAACATTGAATACACAGCATGAAGACAATTATTATAAAATGTTAGGCCAAATACATTTTTTTCCAAACTTAATTTTTGAAAAAAAGTAATAGGAAAACAAAGTAAATCAGAACTTGCTTTTTAGAGGTAAGGTACAATTGTTTACAATTTAACGAATCATCAAATGCCTCAAGTAGTAAGAGTAGGAAATCAAGAAAAAACAGGGTAAAAGGCTGAATGCTTGAGAAGGTAGAGGTGGGGGGTAGTAGGAAAGTGGACACGACCATGTCCCTTGCAGCATGGAAAGTCAGTGGTTAGTGGAGGCTGATTACCTACAATTATACGCTTGTATTTTGAAAATTGGAACCATGGCAACCACGTCTGGAGAAATTTATGAATTGTATGCAGAGGCAAACTGGCACTCGGGGCCCTCAGGGGTAAGTTATGTCTGGGGGCCCACCTTACCAAACAATCTTCATCCAACAACATTTATTTCTGATGCCACAGATTAACACAAAACAATAATAATTTGCATTGTATTTATGGCAAAATCATGCATATATATTCAAACAAATGATTCTGTCTGATTAATCATTTTTGTGCTCAGTGAATAACACAAAGATATATATAACGGAGAAGAAACAGATGACAGGATAATTGCAACACATAATTGGTTAGGAAGTGTCATTAAGTATGATGAGGACAATGAGCAATGGAAAAGAGCTAAAATTGTTGTATTACCCAGTACTCAAGATGATGACATTAGTTTTACAGCATTTATAACACAGTGTGGAAATATAATCAGACAAATTATCATATCTGATTTCTGCATAGTTGTGTTCAGTGATTCCAATAGCTACAGGAACTGGGGCATAAATCTACAATATGTAAAACATCACAGCCAAAGTGATTTTGATTAGAGTTGCCTTCTCAAGCTACCTTGCTAACCCCATTAGCTCCCCATCCCATCTTTGATGCTGCAGACTTTTTATCTAAGCATTATTTTAAAGCGTGCCTAAACCCAAAAGCAAAAAATGTAAGATATTGCAGCTTACCAAGTCTTAGAAGTGGTGGCTGCTTTAATTTTCCTTTTCATTCTATTCTTTCTTTATTTTCACCAAGTGATCTGGCCAGTAAGTCTGTTACATGACATATATGCTGTCCATAAAAGTGGCAGAAAGAGGGTTGAGACAAACCCTTCACCACTGGCAGGAGTGGTTAATATGGTCAGCTTTCATTTATATATGTAAAATCTTTATCCCAATTGGAAAAAATCTGTAACTGTTTAAAAGTGCTGGAGCGTGGCTTCAACTAGTTAGTCCGTCATATTCTTCTAGTGCATCTAGTGCACAGGCTGACAGTGCTGCTCTCCAAGTGTGGCTCTGTTGCTCTTCCAGGAACAGGAAGTGTGTTACTACCCAGAACACCTGGTAAAAATAAAAGAACAAAGTCCTTAAAAAAGAAAACTAATGCAGCCACCACATTTAAGGATTGGTAAACTGAAATATATTACATTTTTAGTTTGGGTATAGATGCGCTTTAATCTTTTGCGATCTTCCAGACAGCTTGTATAATGTAAACAGAGCTGTTACAGGAGCCTCCTAATTAGTTAAGGTTGTGTGGCTTACAGAGTTGCTATGATACAGCAAAAAGAGTTCTCTCAGAGAAATCCAACATGGAGCACCCATGGCACTGTAATATTGCAAAGTTCACAGAGGAGAAAACATGGGCCTGTGCAATGGTATCTTCAAAGTATCTGTGTACGATCAAGAACAATGGGGTAGCAGTAGTGTATTAGCATGGTCTGGGCAAACGTTTGCATTAAGCTTTTCCCGATGCCAAAGCAACATCCATTTAAACGTATTTTTCACATAATTGTTCTGATCTGAAAGATACTCTGCATGGGAAAACTTTGTTAACTTTGGAGTTCTAACATAAATGTAATTCTGTGCTGACTACAGCTAGCTGTATGTAATGTAATAATTACTTTAGACCGCATTTGCAGTACGTTAGTGTCAATTACACTAAATAATCTTGAGCTTTGCTTTCAGTTCTAGCAGCCTTCCCGTACTGGGTGAACAACCATGGATATATGAATGCACAACACACTGCTGTATTTCTCTGTCTAAAGCCTGCTGGGAAAACCATCCTATAATCTGCGTGGGTGATGTCCATTGTTATATAACTGTATCTTTACTCTTTTAGTTTGCCACAAGTGGCTTGTAGATGGCTAAGACCATCTATATAACTGCATTTCAGAAGGTGTGCAGGATATTGACAATCTTGCAGCGAGAGCTGTCTTTGATGATACACAAATTTCTGTCAGCTCATGCTGCCCTAGCTTTAGGCTTGTCCTCATATATAAAAAGGTATTGCTATTTCAGGGTTTATTGGTTACTAACAGAATTTCCTCTTTTGTAGGAGCATCCCATGATTGATGTACAAGTTCTCTCTCATTGTTTGGACTTGTGGGAATGAGGAACAGCTCTTCTGTGGTTCAAGAGAAAATTCAAAGAAAATGAAAGATTTCACGTTATAAACATGCAAGGTAATATACACAGGAAAAAAAAATCATTGATTTCTATGACAACAAGACAGACTTTTAAATGAAGAAGAAAAAATAGGTGAGGGTCATTCCACATTGTTTTTACAAACAGAAGAGGGCTGGTATAGGATCTGTCTTTTAGCGGGTGTATTTTTCTTTTTATGTCAATTTTGCAAGAGTACACCATACAGGTGCACAACTTCATGTGCAGGTTTAAGACATCTTGGCATGTTATTTATTTATTCAAAATACTGCTCAACAGTATTTTTGTTTAAATAAGGATGCATTGGTACATGTCCCCATGTTAGTGCCCAATAATAATAGTGACAAATGGGCATATTAGTTTACCGTTTCCCGAATTCCCAATGATATGGGTTTGGGTATGGGTCAATATCATGGCCAACCTGAATCCATACATCATCCCTAATGCTAGATTTAAGCCACCTGACAGTTTTTTATATCACTGTATTCTCTAGTGATTAGGTATATCTGGGCAGTGACTGCTGTAGTCTTTGTATGTGGTTCCCACTCTCCCTGATGAATATTGTATCTGTTTTATATTATTTAGAATGCAACATGAGATACTGGAACAAAAAACAAAAAAAGATTAACGATGACACATGAAAAATCAGAATTAGAAAGGAACAGGGTCAGGAATTATGGCAGAGAGACCTCACTGTTGGAGTATCTAAAGGTGCCCATACACTGCACGATTCTCGTGCGAGAATCGCTGGAAATCCTGCGATCGTACGATAATCGTGCAGTATATGGAAGGCGTGTGACCGTTTCTAATGTACGGTCACACGACTTTTGTATTTCGAGCATGTTGGAAAACCAGCCAAGAATCGTACGATTTTCGGCTGGTTTTTAGCATGATCGAGAGATAACTGCCGAACGGGTTGGTGTGCGCACGCACACACTGCCCGTTCAGCATTGCAGTCATCGGAAGCCCGCCTCCCAGGGGGGCGGGCTTGCGATGATCGCAAGTACGATCTGCCTGTCCAAGATGGGCAGATCGTACATTTCTTTTAATTACTTTACAACCCTCGCAAGACAAAAGTCTTAGGAGGGTTGTAAAGTGTATGGGAGGGCTGGGAGGGCTGACATTTTATCTGATCTGACTACAGTTAAATGACTTCTGACCATCCTTCATTTTCCTTACCATTGTAAATCAAGAAAAACTGAAAGCTGAAGTATTGTATGCATTGATTTAGCTTTCATTTTGTAGAGAAAGGGCAGCTGGAATCTGATAACTACAGGCAACACATTCACTTTTTTTCCTTCATTTTTTTATAATGAGTCTTATGAGCCTTATGAGTCTAAATCTTTATAAGAATGAGTCTTTAATAGTATGCAAACAAACTGCAAATGTATTATTTTACTGATCCGTACTATACTTCCACTAACCATGATGTGTCTAAACTGGCCACATAGGATAACCTAAAATTAGTTTCAGACGACTACTGCCCTTTCTGTGAAGAAGCACTGGCGTGTGTAGTAGAAGAAACCAGACATTCCTGAATGGTCATTCTTCCTCCTCAGGGTATCATAGCAGAGCAAGTCTAAACCAAGAAAAATAATGTCCTCCCATGATTCAATGTGACACTTTGTGTAGGTTCTATTATCAATCAGTATGATGTAGTAGATGCAAATATTCAACATTCTGCATGATATCATATTCTAGACTGTATATTGGCTGCTGTACCATTCTTAAAAAAAAAGGGGACATGTAGACTGGTGGCATTTATTAATATAAGAAATCTCTTTCAAACAGACTAGAATTGTTCTTCTGTAACTGTTGTTACAGTGTATAATAAAAATGATTAAGTGATTAAGAACCCATGCAACAATTTAAGCAGCATATGTTGTGTTCTTTCTTTGTTATATAGTTTCGTATTTATATTCCTCATTTAGAGTGGAAAGGCAAGCAATTCAGTTCTAAATTAAAAGAAAAGTCTGTCAGGCATTCTGGTGCCAATAGCACATACTTCTGCTGTCATTAAAAGACTATGGATTCAGCAAGATCATTTCATGTAGCAACACAATTGCTGCCACTATCTACAGCACAGGGTGGTTATGTACCAGGGTCCTGCAGTGATACCTCTTTTATCCTGAAGAGATATGTCAGGCAACGTTCTGGTAGCCATGGCAGTCAGTTGTGCTGCTTGCATCCTATACATCACTATGCATGTGCCCGCAACTACCGTATAGTACAACAGCCTGTCTGTTTAGATGGCCAGCTCAGGTTTAACAAAATTGATATTTAACAAGCTGTAAAAATTAAATATGAATGACTAAATCTATAAAAGTTGTTTAAAAAATATTTAACAAAACATATGTTTATATGGTCCTCAGTAAATGCAATGTGACCCCTTCCATAGTTTATATAAGTACTTGGGTCCCACTGTTTCAATTTAATTAGCTTTAGTGATTGGATGACTATGTACCTCAGATTAAATTCTTATAAATCCTCCTTTCCCACGCAAATGTTTTTGGATATCATACACTCTAGAGGTCTGATATACTGGATTACTTCACTTTAGCAAAACAGACTTCACATACCAGCTGTATCACCAGGGATTGCACATTGTCAATTTTTCAGAAGAACATTTCAAATTTGAACCATTTTTTCTACATTTCTTTATACAAATTAAGGTGAATTTATGAAACCTGGAGCACAAAATCTGGAGAAGCTGTTCATGGTAGCCAACCAGCTTCTTTCTTTTATTTTTAAAGCTTAACTGAATAAACTGTAGAGAGAAGCTGATTGGTTAATATGGGCAACTGCTTAAGATTCTGTTTGCTCCAGTTTTAATAAATCCCCCCCCCCCTTATATCACCAAGATTTATGCTCTCTTACCTACCAGTTCTCGCTGTTATACCTTCCTTTCTGGTGCCATTCCGCACAGAGTCACCACTCTGTAGCCCAGTGCCTCGCCACCTCTAGGATCAATGACATCCAGAATCTTTCAACCCACTTTATGTAACCTCAGTTTGTCATGGACCCACTGGCTGGGGGCTGATCATCAAGCCACCCTGCACAGAAAATGCTGCAGAGAATGGTGTATTTCATTACATAATTGTGTTATCTGTAGTATTGAGGACCCCACACCTCTGATGACAGAAGAGGAGAAAGAGTCTGCCATGTGTCTGAAACAAACGCACCTGTAAAATTTTTGCCCCCGCGGGCTGAACAAGAGAAATATTTTACTTCCCCAATTTACTCTAAACAGTGTGGTTAGATGACTCTCCTCTGCTGTGTCAGCTCTGAGAATATCTGAACAGTGATTGTATCCGATTGCCTGCAGTCATTGTTGGGGTGACAATTTCCTACCTGGATTCTTCATTCAAAGTGGATTGAAAAATCGACTTCTGTCAAGCTGGTGGGTGTCGACAAGGCCACCTATGGATCGATTTTATAACCGATTGAACAGGAAACAGCCAAAATTTGATTGATGTGTGTGACCAGCTTTAACTAATCTCTGGAGAATCCCAATTTAAGTTTTTAGGATAGTGAATGTTCTGTGCATTGTCCCAGCAAACTCATCCATAGGTTTTTATAGGTATGTTGATCTTTTTAAACATTAGAGGCATACCGCAATAGGAACTACACATGACATTGTGTGTATTTTTATGTGGTGTGTTAGTCATATATTCTTAAATATATAAATGTGAAACATTTTGCTTATTATATAATTTGATATTTTCCTATCCTTTCTTATATTTTTAATTCCTTGCTGACAATGAAATTCTATTATTGTGTTTTATATAGCTGTAGAAAGGTCCTTTACTAGTCATGCAGAGACTGATGACTTTAGTTTATGTTGAGGATTGGAAATAAATAGGTCAACAAGATAACTGTGATTTGGTAGGTGTAGTTCGCAATGTATGTTTACCCTTATGTTTCTTTTCATTTTTGCATTGTCTGAAAATACAGTATGGTGTTTTTGGAATAAACCACAGACAAGCAGACCTGCTAAACCATCTGCCAATGATCAATCACTGCTCTGCTGTAATAGCAACACAATATTAAGTAACAATCTGTTATGCTCTTATTATATTCCAAGATGGTATTTTCTTCAAAAAAAATATGGATAAGCATTAAATAAATAGATGAGATGTAAAAACTTGATGACAGGCCTAAAGTGTATTTCCACTTTTGCAGCCAAATTAGGGTAACACCTACTTTATATTTATTACTTGTTCCCATTTACATAGCATAACTTTAAAAAAGTATTTAAAATCAACACCTACATTTTTTCTTGCTCTTTTCTGAAAACTCCAAAACTGAAATTTCCCCTGTTATGTAATGCTGAGGAAGGGCTAAGGAGTTAACAGTTACCATAACTGACACTGTCTGTACTGTGTTGGTAGATCTCATTATCTGTTGTAATCTAGATTTGCAACACTGTCTGTCCTAACCAAGGGTTAAAGACTTTGTGTTCGGAATTAAATGTTAATGAGAGGAGTCTGTTTCCACTGTGTCTCTCTACATCCACCCCGCCCCCGAAACATGGTGCATTGCTTATCATTGCTGTCATTGGAAGTTCTTTATCGAAAATGTACCCTTTGTATTTTAAACAACGTTTAATGTTTTCACAAATCACTTCATGTAGTTCACATTGATGCAGTTTATGCTGGAAATAAATGATTTGAATTCCATCAAAACACCTAGATAGCTTAAATAATAAAACCTAATTGACGGGTCAGTTGATCTTTATCAAGTGGTAAAAAAGCTCAAGACAAACAGGAAAGAAGGAATGAGTAGATCTGAGCCAATTTCCAGGAAGGTAT
The DNA here is from genome assembly GCF_000935625.1 of Nanorana parkeri. Lineage (NCBI taxonomy): Eukaryota > Metazoa > Chordata > Amphibia > Anura > Dicroglossidae > Nanorana > Nanorana parkeri. The sequence continues at coordinate 1,076 of NW_017308628.1, read as the reverse complement.
ATGTGAGTCTATTCCTGAGATGTTTTCTGACAGTACCTACATGCTGTACTTCGCGCAAAAAAAATATTTTTGTGTTGAGGATACAAAGCTAATCATCCTATGAAGGTTATATTTATGTCTGCTATACCTCTTTATAGGTATATCTATCTAATTAAAGTTCCATCTTAGATCTTCATTCTCTGTTCACATTACCAGTATGTCCTGCATAGTGCATGGTGGAGCTTTCCATGTTGAATCCAGTACATAAATAGCACTGAGAAAGAATGAGCTGAAAGTGAAAGAGATCAGAACGTTCATGATGTTAGTATATAGATGATCATCCAACCAAGAGTAAAATTATTTTTTTGCATAGTTATTGTTTAAATGTTTCAGTATTTTAGGTGGCTAGTCTAAATTATTCTAATTTTTATTAAGTTCTTTCACTTAATACAACTACAATTCCTAATTTTTCCTTTTGAACAGGTTGTTATCTTCTTTAATAGCTACCATTGCAGTGTCACATGTAATTATGCAATTATTCCTAATTAGTCATACTATGCATGAAATCTCCAGCACATACTGCAGATTGAGTAATGAAAGACTGAATGTAGTAAACATGTATTCTGCCTTATGCCTTGTGTTCACTCCTGCACTTTTATTAATCATTAGAATTGCTATAAGCACAGTACAGATTTTTGGATTAATCTGCACACTGGACCTTTAAAACTGTCTGGCAATAATCAATCAATGCCTTTCTCTAATTCCAACAAAATATTAACCAACAATCTTTTCTGCACTTGCTTTGCTTTAGGATTTCAAGATTTTCTAATAATTGGGAAAATCTTAGAGCTGTTAAGTAAGGGAATGATGAAATGATGGTATACTGCAATTAATATTAAATATAGTCAAATTCATAGAAAACATATTGCCATATTAATTACAATTAACATTTTGATTTGAGGTGTAAAACAGAAGACAGTCCTTGACATGAAAGACATGAACACTATTCAGTTAAGATACAGTAAACCCTACCATGCTGATAGTAACTAGTTGATTCAAGGGGGCTGATTTACGAAGCCCAACACGCACACGCGCAG
>NW_017308627.1:146516-168168 GCF_000935625.1 Nanorana parkeri | reverse complement strand
TGTATCAGTACTCGTACTCGCAAAACTGGTATCGGTGCATCGCTATTATATATATTTATAAAAATAAAATTGTACATTAAAACAGAGATCTAGAAATCCCGGGAGCTCCGTGTGCTCCTTACAAATGACAGCCGCCTCCTAACTTTTGAATTTTTCTCTAGTCTAGTCTTGGAGCTCAAAAGTATCGGTACATGTAGTCGTATTTGTACCGAGTACTGTACTTGGTATCTGTGCAACCCGATTCCTTGTCAAATTCTGTTCTCAGATGTCATGCTGATAAATAAAGCTTCAGGCATGCAACACTTTACAATGTCATCATCAGGAATGTCGTGCTTTGCTTTATTGCGATGATTAATATGTTGATAAGGAGTATTTGGAATCTTGCCTTAAAGGGGTTGTGTACACAAATACAAAGAGACAACACTACAGCCGGAATCACTTGTCAGTGTCCCTTTAAGACCCTTCACACCTATATGTGCGTAGTATCTGTACATTATGGTGCTGTGCCATGTATTCTGAACAACATCCCAATGCACATATACAGTGTAAACAAACACACCTAACCTCCTAACACAGTGTGCTGCAGCACCCAAGAGGAGTGCAGTTATGTCTATTTCTGGATGCAGAAGCTTGTTAAGAGTTCATTGAAACTGAAACGTATGCTTTGAGACGGCCCGCATGAACATATACAAGTACATTAACAGGCACACAGGTGTGTCAGCTTTAATGTGTTTACACAGCTCTGTACACCGCTCATTCACTGAGCTCACATCATGTTAAAGGTTAAGTTCACCTTTTGCAAAAATTAAAGGAACGCATGTTTAATAATAAGAAAAATATGCATTTCTATTTCTTTAATTTTTTTCATTCAAGCCGGGAAATCATTGCAACTGTGATCACTCAATCAGTGCTGCAAAGCTGAGGCAGAGCTCCGCACATTCTCTCCCAGGCAGAGCTCCGCACATTCTCTCCCAGGCAGAGCTCCGCACATTCTCTCCCAGGCAGAGCTCCGCACACTCTCTCCCAGGCAGAGCTCCGCACACTCTCTCCCAGGCAGAGCTCCGCACATTCTCTCCCAGGCAGAGCTCCGCACATTCTCTCCCAGGCAGAGCTCCGCACACTCTCTCCCAGGCAGAGCTCCGCACACTCTCTCCCAGGCAGAGCCCCGTACTGAGGTACAGCGTTTCAGTTAGGAGAGATGGGGAAGGTGTGATCACAGTTGCAAAGTTTCCAGGCTTGAATGAAAAAAAAAATAAAGTAATGCATTTTTTTTATATGATTAAATATGGATTCCTTCAATTGTTGTAAAAGATTAACTTAGCCTTCAAACTTGCAGCCGGCAGTGCTACAATGTAACATGTTCACAGGAAAGAAACTGGATTGCTGACAGTGTCTGTAAAGAGAAATACGCATCAGAAGGTGGCCAATAGTATATCAGTTGGCCTGTGATCAGATTATAACCAGCCTGTTTATTCTGAGGCTGTTTTTTGATTAAAGGAGAACTATGGGGGCAATGTTTTTTTTTGCCATAGTTCTCCTCAGGGTCATGGGAGGACATATACAGTGTCCTTCTGTGACCCAAAACTCAGTATATAGGGGGCTATTACCTGCTATTTGCTGAGAGTGCCGCAGCCAATACGGTCAAGATGCACCCAGCTGGCTGATTGACAGCTGGCTCTGCCTTTCTACAGGCCAGCTATGCCCGCCCCCCTCCCCCATCCATTCCTCCATGGACACTTGTCATAAAAAAACACAAGTATACATTTTGTATCCAGCATGTGACGAGTTCCTTTAACTGACACGCCATACGACTTTGCAGTTTTCACCATCCTTAATCGCGCTGGATAAACGTGATTGCGGGGAGCCGTTTCAATGTACTTTACTTGATCTTTAAAATGAGAAAGTTAAATACTATCATAATTCCATTTTACATCCAGAACCTGAATGACCATTAACAGAATCCAGCTGTTCACCCATCTGAGCACCGAGGGTTATAGCATCCAAATCTTATAGCAGGGCACAATCCTAGGAACTGAAAGACGGGATAGTTAAACGTGCCGCTCAAGTAGGGAGCGAAGGTATGTCAATTAGCTGAAACCCTTGCCGTTAATTCCTCACAAGCTCCACATTCATAACAATGGCACTCACACAAAGCGGGGGGATTACTGCATGTGGGGGAACAGGCAGAGAGGGGATTTCAGAATATCGTGTCAACGCGCACAAGTTGTCTGTACTGACAGATAGAATTTGGTGTGCTGTACATGAAACACAGCAGTATGCTTGGGTGCGTCTTATCATGTGGTGGATGTGTGCACTCTTATGTACCTCACTTCATGTTCAATTAAAATAATAATACACACACACACATGGGTTGAACTAAATGGACCTTTGTCTTTATTCAGCCTTAACTACTATGTTACTTGTCACCAATATTAAACTGTACTGTCAGGAAACAACAAGGTAACATGAAACGTAAACAGAAACATAAATATTGCACTCAAAGCAAGAGCCTTAGGCACTCTTCTCCATTAGGCTATCCTCTAAGTCAGCGGTTCTCAACCTGTGGGTCGGGACCCCTTAGTGGGTCGAATGACGATTTGCCAGGGGTCGCCCGGGAGTCTCCTGCTATAAGATAGCGGCTCCCGACCGCCTGGGAGAGAAACACTTTCTCCCGAGCAGAGTAAACCTTTTTTGTCTGACATTGGGGGCCGTAGGCTGCCGTAAGTGAGAAAAAAAAAAACCACCCGCTCAATGCAAAGCTAGATTCCTATTGGCTATTTCACTTTGCAATAGCAAACTAGCTATTGCACCCGCCCTCTGCTGCTGCCAATCGGCAGAGGGGGACCTGAAGTTCTCCATCAGGTCCCCACTACTGATTGACAGCAGCAGAGGGCGAGTGCAATAGCCAATAGGAATCTAGCTATGCATACCTAGGGTGTTTTTTTTGTTTTTTTATTCTGACCGCGTACACCAGTGGTTTTCAACCTGTGGGGTCGCTGTGTGATTTCTGCTGTGCTAGGTGAGAGTCCTCCTCAGCCCTCTCCTAGCGCAGCAGTGTCAGTTCTCCCGCCACGCCGCCAGATGTCGCTGCAGCAGCCGCGCCATCCCTAAATTTTACCATTGGGGGTCACCACAACTTGGCAAATGTTACCAAGGGGTCCCGGCCCTAGAAAGGTTGAGAACCACTGATCTAAGTGCACCCCTCATTTATCACTAAAGTCTAATATAAGTTTATGTAATTTCAAAAGTTGTTTTAAATATTTTTTTTTTGTTTAACCCAAATAATCCTGTTTAAATGAAGCTCAGTGTTAAGCATAAATAATAGACCAGTGTGAGGATTTCAGGGACTTTGCTAAGGACCAAATTGTGATGTCTAGACGACTGGGTCAGAGCAACTCCAACACTGCAGCTCTTGTGGGATGTTCCCGGTCTGCTGTGGTCAGGACCGACCAAAAGTGATCCAAGGAAGGAAAAACGGTTAACTGGGGATCAGGTCATGGGTGCCCACGGCTCATTGATGGACGTGGGATATTTTAGGTTGCTTATAATTTAGGTCTGCTACTGTGCACATTATATGAGTATATGATTTTACTATGATACAGGATGTATATCCTGCCAACAGTTTGTGTTGTGCTTCATAATATAAAGGAAGGCAGTTACAATACAATTCAAGATGAGGGTTAAGAGGGTCCTGCCTATGAGAGCTTATGATCTAAAATAATACAAAATACTATAAACTTAAATCGGTAAACAAAGAAAGTTTATACTCAATAAAGTCATCAGGACATAACACTCCTTCTAGATACACGTAGGATACAAAGGCTGAAATCTCTACTTTACATGAGGGATGGCATTCCCTATGTCGAGACTATTATGCACAGTTAGCTTTGCAACTTCGAGGTGCTTATTGTGAAATGACCAGCAGATGGAGAACTTACAGGGTACAGAATGTGGCTGCTTCAAGGAATTGTACCGTAGCTGTTAAAATGAGTTGGCTCAGAGTGGGGAAAAAAAAAAAATCTGGGCAATGATTTCCTATTTTATTTCTCAGGAACTCCCAATTCCTGTTACCACTTAGTCTTTTATTCTGTTTATAAACAGATGTGCACCTGCAACATTATTTGGCAGATTGTCTTCTTCTGTCAGGAGATATCTGTTGCCTCTATTCATAAAAGCTATTAAAGTAATTGAAGAGTAGCAACGTGAGTCAGAGCAGTGTGATGAAATTGCTTCTTAATTTCTTGACTGACGGATAATTTATATTGTTTGCACTCATTTTATTTGTGAACGATAAGGAAAAATCCATATATAATAAGTGCTCAGTGTGACAGTTTTATAGTGTGAAGGGGTGAGGTCATCGCTGGAGTTCACATTCATCTAATTGTATTCCAACAGGAAACTTTTCACCCATTGCCCCTCCTGATTATTAATGCTGAAGATTTCATTTTGATAAAGCAAGTCACCGTGTAGAAAGCTGGCCGTACACTGTTCTATTACCCTGTTTCCCCGAAAATAAGACCTACCCCCGAAAATAAGACCTGGTTGTGACCATTCCCAGGGCCGGTGGTGGCATAAGGGGGAACTTGAAGGGGGAACTTGAGAGGCGGCAGAGAATCAGCTGTGCCAATGAAGCCAAAGCTAGAGGAAGCGAGGCGAGCAGAGCCGCATACGTCGATGCTTCCTCTATAGCCCCGCCTCCTGTCACAGGCCGAGTGATACCAAATGCACTCCGCCTGTGAGGAATCCATAGTGAAAGTGAGCTTGGCTCATTCTGGCCAGCGATTGGTTAGCAAATTGCTCTAGGAAAGGTACGGCCCCCCGATTGCCCCGATCACCATGTTTTTGTACATGAATAAGTGCGGATTGTTGTACAATAAAAAATAAAGACCTACCCCGAAAATAAGACCTAGTGTGTTTTTTTGAGCCCTAAAAAATATAAGACACTGTCTTATTTTTGGGGGAAACACAGTATTTCCGTTCAACCCCCAGGCTTACAAGTGTCGGTCAAGGAATCCCAGCTGATTGAGGGATGTGGGCTGAAAGAGTGCCGACAGTGGCACCCACGGTGTGAATTTTGGCCAATTCCTGAAGAACCTGGCTGAAATTTACATACAGTATGGCCAGCTTAGGTGCAATAACCTGCAACGACCAATCAGATATCTCCGTTCATTTCCTGACTCGTCTACACTGGAAAGGTGAAATTTGATTTGTAGGTTTTGGGTTACAGAAGACTTTGATTGCACCAGACTCACATTTCCCTTTTTTTCTGGAAGGGTGCAGTGTGCGGGGATTCCCCTATAAGTGTGTATTGGCCTTTAATGCCTTGGATGAGTTGCTGATGGAGCGTCTGGGCTTGGGTCGAAGGCTGGGTTCACACCTGGACTTATTTTTTCAGCTCGTTTTTTAGCACTTTTTTCCGTTCAGTGAAATGCGCGTTTCACTGGCGGTATGATTCCCCCCCCCCACCCCCCCCTTATTTTCTCTATTTTAAAAACAAATATGTTTTTTTTTCCACTTTCAAACTTCCCACCAGCTCCGCCCCCCTGCAACACGGCCGCTCGCAAGGGTCGGAACCCAGAAGTCGGCAGCCGCCGGAGGACACAGCGGGGATCGAGGACAAGGTAAGACCTGTATGCTGTATTCGTTAGTGTGGCTCGGGGGTTACGCTGTGTTAACCCCGAGCCATACTCGGGAATACCAAAAGAAACGCTCAGAAAACCGCCCCAAAGAAGCTCCTGTACTTGTTTGGGCGTAGGGCGTTTTTCAGCGCGTTCCTACTCGCTGAAATACGCCCAGGTGGGAACCATGCCCATAGGAAGTTATGGGACTTCGCTTGCTGGGCCTTTTACAGCGCGTCGATCAGCGCCCAGGTGTGAACCAGGCCTAAAGGCGGCCACACACAGCTGTGTTACATGCAATGAGACTCAGACATCTTTGAAGGCTGATCAATGAGCAGCTGTACTGAAGCTTCTGGCTTCTACTTGCATTGGGCATTTAGTATAAATTGCACTATTGCAGTGTATACACAGAGATCTTGAGGTGCCACTGGATCCCAAGAATTGTCAATTTTCACCCAGCTGAGGGCTTCTATGTTGTCACTAACAGTATGTCCTGCCATTACATAATTTAAAGGAGAACTATGAGGGGAGTGATTTCCACTCATCCTCATAGTTGGAGCCGACCTGTGACAAAGAAGCTGTCACAGGTCGGCTCTATTGATTGGGAAGTGAACAGAAACATGCAGCAATCTGTTCACTTCTGGATCGTCTCCCTGCAGTGAGCGGTGACTGTTCGTCACGGCTCCTCACAGGGATTCCCCCCCCTCCCCGCTCCGATCCTCCAGCGCTGACTGGAGGAACGGACGGGGGAGGGGGCGGGCACAGCTGGCTCTGCCTCCAGATAGGCAGAGCCAGCTGTCACTCACGCAGCTGGGTGGATCTCGACAGTAATGTCAGGATCCGTCCCGTCTGCGGCGGTGCTCTCAGTATTGCCTGCGATATACTGAACTTTGGGTCACAGGAGGATGCTAGTATATGTCCTGCTGTGACCCTAAAGAGAACTATGGGGAAAAACACTGACATAATAGTTCTCTTTAAGGCCTGGTTCACACCTGGGTGTTTTACGGCGCGTTCCTACGCTCTGTAAAACGCTCAACATGTGAAAACCAATGATTGCCTATGTGCATTGTTCCCACCTGGGCGTTTTATTGCGCATAGGAACGTGCTGCGAAACGCCCTACGCCCAAAGAAGTACAGGAGCTAAGGGAATTTTCACTTAGCTTAGTGAATGAGGTGAAGCTCTGCTGACTTCCATCATCCAATCATATGGAAGAAAAAGAAAATCACACCCCTGGGATGGAATACCATCTCAGGTTTAGTTTACTAATTTGTATTGAGATTGTAGTCCATCCCGGGGGGCGGAGCTTGGAGCGGTGACTACAACACACCATGGGGAACAGACGTAGCCCCCCTCCAGAAGGAAGGACAGTGTCAGAGATGATTGGAGGATCTCCAGCCGAGTGATACACAAATAAGATACATTGTTGCTCATTGTGAAGGGACTGGAATGTATTTTTAAGATTTTACTCCTGAGTTTAGTGTCACTTGAAGATAGTTAGCGCATAAGGGGAACACACCATCACATCCCGTCTTGAGGATTTCAGGGTAAGTGAAGACGATTGCGGGGGTGGGGGCGGGGAGAAAACTTTCACCATTATTTCACCCCTTCGTGAACCTCCGCCATCATATCGGAGTCATTGCTTGCAACTCCTGTAGTCGTCAGCTTGTCCCAACAGGACAAGACATCTTTTTCTTTTTTTTGACAAGCAATCAGTTGAATGAGGTTGGAGTGCAGTCATATTTTATGTGCGTCGTACACCTGAACTGTGCACCGCATGGAGGTCTGCGGGGTAAATTGGCAGATCTTGCTATCAGAAGATCTTTTGTGTGTTTTCCAGCCAGATAAAATCAGCAGGCGCATATAAACGATTCATTATTTCATCACCTAAAAATCATTTCGCCTGCGCTGCCTTGAATTAACTCAGGACTTGTGTGCAATTAAACCTCGGTGGGAAGCAAATCGTTATCTGCCCGATCTTCCGAGGAGTTTAGTTAAGGTGATCCACGCAGGAAGAATTCCTACAATGCGTTTACAGTTATTTTTCTTGTTTTGCATTTTTCCGTTTCAATGTCTCGACTTCGGAGTTAGTTTGTATTGTTTAGCATCAAGTTGTGTTTTGTTTCCTTTCCTCCTCTTTTCTGTGGGTTTGTGCGCACGTGACACTGTACCTGATCAAACAAAATCTGTTCTGGTTATTTTAATTTGTTATCTAATCATACTAAGCTGCTTAAGGCTGGGTTCACACCTTAGCGTATTGGAAACTCGCGTTTGCCACGCGTTTCTTATCGTGCGGTTTTACCGCGATTTGCATCAAATGCGAGTTTCCGAGGGAGTATCCGGCTGATAACAGCGGGATAGGGGCGTTAATACGCCCCAAAGAAGCTCATGTACTTCTTTGGGCGTGATCGAACGGGCGGTAAAACGCGCAGGTGAGAACCATGCCCATAGGCAAACATGGGTTTTCACCTGTTGCGCGTTTTACCGAGCGTAAGAACGCGCGGTAAAACTCTCAGGTGTGAACGGGGCCTAAAGGGTAATTCCACTTTCCCAGGTGAATTTGGGAAAATTGATTACCCCCTCCAATCTGCCCGCTCTCCCCCTTCTCGCTGCTCTTACCAGACAAAGAACGCTGCTTCCACTCCGTGGCTGCTGGTGTATGATCTGTCCCCCCCATACACTACATAACAGCCCTGCACCATGTATTTTAAATTATGTTTGCAAATGTTGAGCACTCTTTTGGCCAGTGAGATGCCCTTCCGCCAGCGCTGACCATGCTTCTTAGCAAGAAGTGCTTCTCGTTGGTCAGCTTGTCAGGTGACCGTGCTGACCAATGAATGCTCTCCATTGGTGAGGGTAGTTTGAAACACCTTGCGCAGGGCTGCGATGTTGTGTATGTGTCCTAGCCGCAGAGGGGAAGCAGTGCTCGTTCTTAAAAGTCGTGCGACCGTACAGTAGCAGAGGTCGCACGGCTTCCACACACCTTACCATAATCGTACGATCGCGGGATTTCCCGCCATTATCGTACGATTATAGTAAGGTGCGTGGGGACCTTTACAGCAGCGAGAAGGGGGAGAGAGGGGCAGATTGGGGTAATTCCATTTTCTCAAATTTGCCTGGGAAAGTGAAATGACCCTTTACGTGGAAACAGCACAGACATTTTTTGCAAATCTCCTCAATGGGGAGCGGTGAATTGAAGAATAAAATAAAAACGGTTCAGATCGATCACAAAGGTACTACTCAGAATCGGAGTCCTCAGGGCTTATCCACACGACGTCAGGATTCTGTCCGGACCAGATCCGTGCGCTCATGCACCCAAAATATGAATCGAACATTTAGGGCCTGTTCACATGAGTTTCAGGTCCTGATCAGATCCAGATCAGGTGCGGATCTGCAGACGCGGTGCTATGTGTTTTTGTCGCGTCTTTGCAGCGTCTTTGATGTGTTCCAGTTGCTAAAGTGGGGCTATCAGTATGTTAGCTGCAGTGCAGTGCGCTTTTGGCGCGTTTGTTATGCGTTTTGCGTTTCCGGACCGTTTCCTGACCGTACGAAATGTGACATGCAGTATTTTTCTGTTGTAACCTGAACGGACTGCGCACGTGAGAACCGTAGCCCATAAAACACATAGGGATACATTGGGATGCATTTTTAGTGCAGGAGCGTACGGATCCGGTCAGCACACAAAACGGACGTCGTGTGAACAGGCCCTTAGGGCTCGTTCACACCAAATGCAGACCAGATCTGCATGAGTTTCTGCACACGCAGTGCAGTGGGTTGTGCCGCGTTTTTGATGCGTTCCAGGACATTTTTGTAAGAATGGACTGGACTTTCAGTGTGTTCCAGGGCGTTTGCATGCGTTCCAGAGCAGGAAAAATAGGGCTTGCTGCAGTTTTTTTAACATGCTCTGGAACCGAACGCTCCGGTGTGAACATGAGCCCAAAATACCATTGGAATACATTGGACGCAGTTTTGATCCGGTCTGTAACTGCTCTGCTCCCGGAACGTGCTTGGTGTGAACAAGGCCCTAGTGTCTCTTGTCCAGTATCATCATTCATTAGAAGGAGTTCTCATGCTGGGTATTGTAGCCGGGAGTCAGGTGCGGTCTGAGCAGTGAAAGGTGTTGGTGTCATGTTTATCTTCTCAGTGTCACCACGAGGTCTCCTGGTATGTTCTGTTCAACCTTAACAGTCACATTCAATAAGATGCGGCAACAATCTGAGAATCTGTAGTTCATTCTTCTCTGTGTAATGGTGCTGGAAATCAGCCAACAAGAAACCGCATGAAAAGAAAAAAAACTTTCCCCATGATGTAATTCTTACCCGCATGAGCTGTTTATTATTATTATTGTGTCCTTCGATCTCCCACTTTATTCTCCATACACACAGCGTGCTTCACATGTATGAGCAGATGAAAATCTTCATCTTATCTCATACGGCATCTTATCTCTTACAAGCCTGTCAACCACCAAAAGCCCATCAGTTGAAGCTTCCAGTAGTGCTACCAGCAGGGCTGAGGATATTCTCATTCAGATCTTTTGATTTACTCTTTGATTTTATATTTCTGATCATTATTTATTGATTTCTTTTACGTGTTTGGCATCGACATATTACTTACAGACAGGGCAGCCATCAGGGGGGGTACGGCCGATACTCATGTAAGGGGCCCGGGCAGCCTGGGGGGCCCGCCCGGGACCCTTACATGACTATTGGCCACCGGTGAAGGGCGAGGAGGCGGAGGCCTGGCCTTGGCAGCGCAGGGCCCCAGCATTGCCGCTCCAGCGGCTTTGAGACAAGCTCAGGCCCCATCAGCGACGCTGCTGGTCTGATGTCGGACTGGCCGGAAGTGACGTCACGTTAGTGACTTCACTTCTGGCCGGTCCGGTGGCAGACGAGGCCATGTGTGCAGGTAAGAGGAGCTAGGAAGGAAAGGAGGGAGGGATGCAGCCCTGACCAGCCCACCTGAGACCCCTTCAGAGCCCACCATAGACAGTCTCAGATGGGCTGTGCAGCATCTATGGTGGGCAATTTGGGGAGAAAGCCTGTTAATGTTCTTGTAGTTTTTTTTCTGGATTGTGGAAATATAATCCTCAAACACAGGCAGAACATGTGTGCTAATAATGTACCTGGAGGAACGGAAACCCAGAAGCCAACAATGCAAGCAATTCGCTATCGTATCCCCTATAACAGGGATAGCCAAACTCCAGCCCTCCAGCTGTTACTACAAATCCCTTCATGCATCTGCCTCTGGAAGTCATGCCTGTGGCTTTTAGAATTTTGCAATGCCTTATGGACCTTGTAGTTTCACAACAGCTGGAGGGCTGACGTACAAGAGTGCAATAGCACGTTTGTGTGTATCCTGCCTTATGTAAAAGGAGCTGTGTGATATAATTATAAAGAACTTGTCATATGGAAACTGAATTCTGAAGTATACGGTTTCTAGTGTTGATGTAGACTTGCTCCAAAATGTGGCTTAAAATCCAGGGTAGCTCTAATCAAACACAGCAGATTTTAATCAGAACTTTCTGAAGCCCCCCTCTGAGACCCTTCATATCTGGTAACATTAAAGGTTCCCCAATTTTCTTTCTTGGGGATATCCTCCTGGGTTAGTGTTAGGCTTAGTTAGGGTTTCGGCTTAGTTCAAGAGTACTGCGAGCCCATTCTGCTTGATGTCAAGCCCCGGGGGTGTCCTTGTCCTGGGATCGCAAGAAGTGGGATGTATGATGCAGGTCATCAATCAACAACTCGGAAAAGGCTGTTAGCACAGGAGGAAGCTGGGGACATGCTGGAGTGTGAACAGGGCGAGTTGTGCTTGATCACATTTTCTTAATACATGGTGGGGTCCTATAATTAGAAAACTAAATCAGAGGGTATGGGAAGGCATGTTTTAAGCAAGTGCAGGTCACATGTGGTTTTGGAGGTGATGATAATACAGACGTTGGAGCAGACAATCCTGGAACTAGAATGCTGCGGCCCTTTGCATGTGAACTATCTGCAGTGGAGCTCTCTCAGCGCTTCCATTTGTAATCTCAGCACATGCCTCTTTCCTGGATTGTGGCAGCCTGTTGGAAGGACTTCAGGAACACAGGACCATCTTTGTGGCCAGGAGTCTTTGTGAGTTGCCAACCAGCGCATTGGGTGACCTGGCATTAGAAATCCATTCAGCAGCAGAATTAAATTGTGGGGCTATTTTTTTTTTCCTTCCCAAACACCCCACTTTTCAACCCCTGGGCCTAATATTTGTTAGCTTGGTGGGGTGTCATTTTTTTTTTTTTTTAAATTGTTTTCATTTGGAGTCCTTCACTCAAAGTAGTAAGACACAATGGTGCACATAGACTATAATTTCTATGTGGTTATACAACAATGTAATGCTTCACCAGCCGTTAAAATAACAAATGTTCCATGTAAGCGGCACGTTATCTCTAGATGAAAGACGGGGTCATTGTAGGTATCAGCTTATGTGCAGCTTCAGTGCCACAGTTCAAAAATTCACAGTAATTAAGGATTTAGGCCTTTCTTGCAAAATGCTGCAAACCACATTTCCCTGGCACTGCCTGCTTCAGATATAACCTCACCAGAAGTGACTCACCTATCTAATTCCTAGGTTACTGGCCTCACCCTTGTTGATCAATTAAAAACTGTCAAAAAAGTCACATCCTCCATATAAAATCAAAATGTCTCAACTTGTCCACAGCATATGTGTGAAGAGACAAACATCACTCACTCGTCAACTTTCCCTATTCCTTACCGTATAAGCACAGCCGCCAGCTTGTCATTCCTTCACCCAGCAGCTGAATGCACCTCTAAGATTATTGTTCCTTTTGTGTAAATTGTCATCTGCATTGTGTCAATGAATGCGTGTGCTGGACTAAGCCCTCTTTTACACCTGAACGTTTTGTAGCGCGTTCTACGCTCGACGAACGCTCTACAAAACGCTCAAACATCTAAATCCCATTGTATTCAATGGTCTCGTTCCCACCTTGGCGTATTTCCGCCCGTCCCTAACGCGCTACAAAACGGCCCACGCCTGAAAAGGTACAGGTACTACTTTGGGCCGTTGTGATGCGCGTTTCCATTGGGATACAGCCAAGTAGCCTTTGGAAACGCGCGTTTGTCGCGCAACTTTTTTACCGCGAATCGCGACAGACGCGCATATGCAATACGCCTAGGTGTGAACGAGACCTAAGACCTAAAGGAAGATATATGTGCATGGTATACTACCCCGGGTTTTAAGTACAGCTCCTTATAGTATTCAGGGCCTACTGAACACATCATTTGGCTCCTTAAAGTGTCATTGCCTCCAAAAAGGTAAATCAGAGACCGCCGGTACAAAAGAAGAATACTTACCTGTCCGATGGGTGGCAGCTTCAGTCTTCACTCTCCTCCAGAGTTATGGCCACCTCTGTTACCCGACACTTCCAGGTATGTCAGTTGGCAGGTCCTCCATTGAGTGCTGTTGTTCCATCTGCCGGCCTCCACATCACCACTGTGTCCTGAAATGACATGGCGGGCGGGACTACAACATGTAATGGGGTATGGGGGACATTGGAATGAAGGTCAACATAGGAACCTTCGTCTGGTGATATATATTGTAAGTTAAAAAAGTGACATTAAAACCCTCACTAAATCACCTGCAAAGTGCTTCACAGCATTACTTTTTTTTTTTTTCACCATTTCACGGGCGCACACAATTTTAAATCTTGACAGGTTTGGTATCCGTTTACTTGGTGCAACCTCATCTTTTATATTTTACAAAAAACATTAAAGTGACATTAAACCCTCAGATTTTTTAACATAAAACAATACTGTAATGTGCGCCTTACTGTAATCCATGGTAGTTTCCCTTCTCTTTGCGGCTCTTCCTTTTAAATCCTTATCTCTTCTCATGCTGGGGGGAGAACTTCTGTTTTGCAGCAGACTGCCTTGTCTCTGAAATGGCTACATGGTGTCTGTGTGCAGGTTCACAACCTGAGCCAGCACTACAGGAAGAGGCACTCAGCTGCAAAGGGAAGTTCTCCCCAAGCATGAGAAGACATGAGGATTTAAAAGGAAGAGCAGCCAAGAGAAGGGAAACAACCATGGATTACAGTAAGGAGCACATTACAGTATTGGTTTATGTTAAAACATCTGAGGGTTTAATGTCACTTTAAGTGTTCCTTCTACGTGTTCTCCATTCAGCTCTGCAGCCCTCAAAGTTGCTATGTAAATGCAAGCTTTCTAAAACTCACAACATCCTCCGCATGACAGCCTAGGATTCCATAAATCGGGCAGTAGACAGAAACTCTAAAAGTGGTACCAAAGGGTGTCTTTTGTGGCGGGGGTTGGGTGATAGTATACTTCCTAGGAGCATGTCACAGGTTGGCTTTCAAGGGGGGCCAGCTCATGCATAGTCCTATGCATAGAGCCAGAAGTCCTTCTGCTAAATGCAAGCCAGACATAGGCATGTGTCTCCCTTTTGTGTGGTTCAAAAACAACTAAATTCTGAAGACAATTCAAGGGGATCAAAATGAAATAATGTGAAAACAATGAATGTGAGGACACAAAGAGGGATCTCTTTATCTCCTGGAATACATAATACTTGCAGAATTGTTTCCCTTCCCAGACATCTCAACTATCCCGGATGTTCCGGGAGTCTCCCACTATAAGATAGCGGCTCCCGGATACCTGGGAGAGAAACATTTTCTCCCGGAAAGGCTTAAGGTCCCCGCACACCTTACGATAATCTCGGGAAATCCCGCGATTGTACGATTATCGTAAGGTGTGTGGAAGCCGTGCGACCTCTACTACTGTAAGGTCGCACGACTTTTAACTTACGGACATGTTCGCAAACCCGCCGAGCATCGTACGACGTTCGACGGGTGTGTAGCATGTTCGTGAGATAAAAGCCGTACGGCCCGGTGTGGGCAAGCGCACGCTGCCCGTTCGGCATTGAGGTCATCGGAAAGACCGCCCCTCAGGGGGCGTGGCTTGCGATCATCGCAAGTACGATCTGCCTATGCAAGATGGGCAGATCGGACGTTTTTTTAAGTACCTTACAACCATCGCAAGACAAAAGTCCTGCGATGGTTGTAAGGTGTGTGCCCAGCCTTACTCTGCTTTATCCAGCACAGTAAACCTTTCCCTGCTATCTGAAGTTCTCCATCAGGTCCTTCTCTGCTGAATGACAGCAGCCGAGGGCGGGTGCGATAGCCAGCTTGCTATTGCAAATTCAAATAGCCAATAGCAATCTCGCTATTCATTCCTATGCTGTTTTTTTGTTGTTTTGTTTTTTATTCTGACGGCGGTAGTTGTCAGAACACTAAAAAACACAGCAGATAGCAAGGGAAGCATTAGCCTCTTTGCTGTATGCCATCATTTCAGGGGGGTGCTATCTTCCTTGTTGTTGTGACTTATTTCAGGTTGGGATCCCTGCCTTCCTGGGGTCACTTTATTATCGAAGTATTACCTTGATTTTCTCTGCAGTGCAGATATCTTCCTATAATGTTGCTGTCTATATTTGTTTTATTGGAGGAGCATGTTGTGTTTGAACTGTATAATGAGTAAGGTTTGGACACACATGAATTACACTGAGTGGCCAGATTATTATATACACCGAGTGGCCGGATTATTATATACACCGAGTGGCCGGATTTTTTGGGCCCTTTAATACGCGTGGAACAACGTCTGAATAGCACAACATACCAAAGTATCGTTGCTGATCAACTCCATCCGATCATGTTGATGGCGTATCCCAATGGAGATGGCTTCTTCCAACAAGACAATGCGCCATGCCACGGTGCTCGTATTGTGCAGGAGCGGTTTCAAAGAACACGAGGGAGACTTTACCTTGCTTAGGTGGCCCCCACAATCACCAGATCTCAATCCAATTGCAGCATTTGTGGGACGAAGTTGAAAGAGCCAATCAGGCACCTGGTTCCACAACCATCAAATCTCACAGAACTGGACGGCGCCATTCATCAGGCGCGGCGTCAGATTCCTCGCATCACCTTTCACCATCTCGTGGAGTCAATGCCAAGAAGAATCGCCGCAGTATTGGAGGCAAAAGGCGGCCCAACGAAGTACTGATGGGGTGGTCATAATAATCTGCCCACTTAGTGTGTATTTGTCCTCTAGTGGCCTTTTAACTTTCTTGAATGGACACAAGACTTTCCACAACAGAAGTATGGAGGACTTTGTGGTTTTGCATGTTGGTTACTTTGTTATTCTTTCCAGTCTTGTTCTACAAAGGAACCTTCTCTGGACACTTCCTTTTTACCTCTCGTTTGGATTTAAAGGAGAACTATGGGGTTCTATCTTTTTTTAATGAATGCATTCCTTAGGCTAAATAAGTAAATAATGTAATTTACTCTAATTAGCCAAAATGCACATTAAGGCTGTAAACCCTTATTTACAGTGGTGGGCCGGGCTAAGCGCCGCAATGAGAAGACATCCCGACGTATCTGACGGGATCCTCCCCACTGATGACTGACAGTGATTCTTGAGAGCTGCGAATATATGGACATGCGCAGCAGCTCTCTCCTTACCTGCACGTCCCCATGTGCCAGCTCCTTCCCCCCTCTCTCTCTCCCTGCTGACACTGACATACTAAAATGATCGTGGATCGCTGATGACAGAGGGGAAGGAGCCCTCTCTCTCTCTCTTCAGCATTTACTACAAATGGGAAAGTCCATATATGGTAAATGATGTCACTGGAGATCCCTGCAGATCGGATGCTTGCCAGTCTGCAGAGATCCCCAGTGACACCATTTACCATATATGGACTTTCCCATTTGTAGTAAATGCTGAAGAGAGAGAGAGGGCTCCTTCCCCTCTCTCATCAGCGATCCCCAGTGAATTGAGGATGTCAGCGTCACACAGGGCAGGGAGAGAGAGAGAGAGTGGAAGGAGCCTGCGTGCACGAGCAGACAAAACACAGCTGTGCACGATGAGAGGAAGCGCGGCCACAGCAATGAGATAATTTGAAAAAAAAGCCATGGGCGGGCTGGATCAAATGTTAACGCCCCCCTAAGAGGAAAGGAGCTTGGAGCAGGGCTGAAGACGGCCATTTACTACAGGTTTTGAGGGTTTTATCTGTGATGTGCTGCGAATTTAGAAAAAAAGAACGATGCTACTACAATCAAGGTAAGGGGTATTTTTATTTGCCCTTAAGTCATAATTCTCCTTTAAGAAGTCACTAATATTCTGTTATCCAAAAAGCTGTTAAGAGATTGTGAAATGCCAGATGTCATTCTCACAGAGTGTGACATTATGGAGAATTTCAAATGGCTGCAACACCAGGGAATTAAACACTAATTACTACACATGTGACTTTCTGAAGCCCAAGTTCGTTATGGTATGAAATGATCAAACTGTAATTATCAATTACAATAAAAATGTCAGCCTTCTGTATGCGGTGAATAGCATTAGGTCTTATGTAAAGATGACTTGGGGAAAGCAGGTGCTTGAATTTATAGCTGTCCTCTCAGGCGATGTGTAATTGTTAATTACACTTTGATCAGCCTCACTATGCACAGTAACGAGGCAGGGCAAGGCTTGTATTCTTGGAAAGGCCACTGTGTGACAAGGCAGTGACAGATCCTTAAATCAAGAGCACATCAGAATCAATTCCACGCCATAATAGGATCGCATAATGTATTCATTTACTGGAGATCCTGTTATGTCAGATCTTTAATTAAAAAGTGTTATTTGTTCTCTGACTCAGTTGCAGGAAAAAAACTTTGTGCTCATTGTAATAAAAAAAAACAACAAAAAACAATAGACCTGAAAGTGCTCGAATGCAAACAATATATATCATATGAAGTGCCTGAGAGGTGTGACCACATGCTGATGTCATTGATTTGCCAGAAGTAGGTAATGGTGGATTATAAACAATAAGCTTCAACAAGGGATCTCACCCCTATAGCACCTAATATTTTATAATGCGGGTCAGTGAGCTTGCTGAGTCCTGTAGTGCTGCTAGAGTTAAAGGAGAACTATGGGGGTTAAGGCTTTCCCCATAGTTCTCCTCAGGGTAACGGGAGGACACAAACTAGCGTCCTCCTGTCACCCTAGGCTCAGTATACCGCGAGCTGCTGCTGAGACGCCACAGCTGAAGCGGATCCCGACAATTATGTGTTGATCCGCCCAGCTGCGTGACTGACAGCTGGCTCTGCCTATCTAGAGGCAGAGTCAGTTGTACCCGCCCCCTCCCCCGTCCGTTCTGCCAGTCAGCGCTGGCGGATCGGAGCGGGGAGGGGGGGGAATCCAGCCCCTCCCCTGTCACGGCAGAGAGCCGTGACAGGATCGAGAGGTGAGCGAACGCCGGTATGTGTTCGCTCAACTCCCGATCTACTGAGCCGAACTGTGACAGTCTCATTGTCACAGGTCGGCTAGAACTATGAGGCTGAGTGAAAAGCACTCACCTCATAGTTCTCCTTTAAGTCCATTTAAAGTGACTATGTCACAAGAATATGTGTAATGAACCATGACAGTGGACACTTAACAGGTTTCGTTTGTGGATACACTGGTATACAGTGAAGCATCTTCATACATACATTGATACCAATTCAAACCCAGCACAATTTTTGTTTTCGACTGCAACAGACCTTTAAGGTGCCCACACACCTTGCGATAATCGTGGGATAATGGCGGGAAATCCCACGATCGTACGATTATCGTAAGGTGTGTGGAAGCCGTGCGACCTCTGCTACTGTACGGTCGTACGATTTTTATCTTAGGAACAAGTTCGAAAACCCGCCGAGCATCGTACGATGTTCGGTGGGTGTGTAGCATATTCGTAAGATAAAAGCCGTTCGGGATTGCGGTCATCGGAAGCCCGCCCCTCAGGGGGGCGCGGCTTGCGATCATCGCAAGTACGATCAGCCTGTCCAAGATGGGCAGATCATACGTTTTTTTAAATTACCTTACAACCATCGCAAGACAAAAGTCTTGCGATGGTTGTAAGGTGTGTGCCCAGCCTTACAGCGTATACCATCTAAATACTCCCAGTACAGCAAATCAGCTGCAACAATAAGGCCTTGTTCACACGGGCGATCTGGCATTCCTGCAGCAGGAACCTACAGATTGAGCACGAGTACCGATACATTTTCTCACTTTCTCACTGATACCAATTACCAATACATTTATTTACTGTCATGTGATTTCTAGAACAATAAAGACTAATCATTTTAGGACATTGGTGCCAGAGCAAAGCGCCATTGGTCCAAGCTGTCCAAAAAAAAAAAACACCCACTGAGGCCATTGATCTCGATGCCTCAGCAGTGACAAGCAAGTGAGCGACAGGGAGGCCCCTCCCTTCCTCCTCCCTACACAGCTTGGTTACCGAGCTTCGGCGGGATCGGGACGGGGCTTCGGCGGGACGGGGGCGGAGCTTCGGCAGGCTGTGTGATGCCTCACCCAGCACAGAAGGCACGGTACGTCACTGGGATTTGGTCTGAGGACCCCCAGTGCTGCAAAGCAGAAGTGTGAACTGCTGAGCCACCGTGTGGCCCTGTTTGGTGCTCTATAAATACAGGTGAAACTCGAATAATTAGAATATCGTGCAAAGTTCATTTATTTCACTAATGCAACTTAAAAGGTGAAACTAATATATGAGAGAGACTCATTACATGCAAAGCAAGATAGTTCAAGCCGTGATTTGTCATCATTGTGATGATTATGGCTTACAGCTCATGAAAACCCCAAGAACCCCAAATCCACAACCTCAGAAAAGTAGATTATTACATGCAATCAATAAAACAAGGATTGTACATAGAACAATATCGGGCCTCTGAAAAGTACAAGCATGCATATGTACTCAGTACTTGGTTTGGGCCCCTTTTGCAGCACTTACTGCAATTACTTTTGCACGATATTCTAATTATTCGAGTTTCACCTGTATATAGAAGAAGCAGCTTTTGACTCCGATCCTTCGGAGAGAAGGGGATTTCGGAGGGTTGGGTGAGCTGGAATGCGCTGTTGTTAGAACGATGGCATTGAACACAAACAAAGCTTGTCAGTTTATGAAAAAAAAAAAAAAGACACTGGATTTCATAAATGTTTTCATCCTCAATGCAGTTTCCAAAACAGGTTGTACCTATTGTTATGTTACATCCCATACATACATACAACGAAAACTATTAGAGTGGCTGAAACTTGGATGACATCCCTCGAAACCTGCCGAGGTTCACTGCTGGGTGCGCTGTCACTCAGGGCTGACGGATTGTGTCACACTCCTTGTGCCAGAACCATTAATATTTCTGTGTTGTATTGTTTATGCCTCAATACCTAGCAACACTGCGTTGTGTTTTTTTTTCTCTCACACCGGGCGCCCTCATGCTTACCTCCGCTCGGCGTCTTTCATTCGCTCACATCTGGCAATTACAGAAATAGAAGAAAGTTGTTTAGAGGTACAGAGAAGAATCATGTCAGGAATGCTGCTGATTGACATTTCGTTAGTATACAATATCTCCCAATATAAATAAACTATGTAACAGAGCTGCTTAAAGAGACCCTGTCACCAACTTTATAAAAAAATTTGCAGGTGAAACCGCAGAAAAATCTAATGGTTTTCCTTTCTATCAATGATTTTGGTTCACCGGCATTGTGACTCTGAACTTGCTAGAAAATGTGACTTATCCAGGAAGAAAAAGTTCATGAACCCATCGCACTCCTGACCGCTTGTTCCACGAAAGAAAGGATGGGTGGTGCGGTAGTCAACGGGTGGCAACTGTTAAATGCATATGTAGAAACAGGGAGACCGGCACTCCAATTGCAGTTAAATGACGTGGGTGCAGCATGTCACACTAAAGCAGCGGTTCTCGTCCTGCGGGTCGCGACCCCGTCGGGGGTCGAATGGCAATTTGCCAGGGGTCGCCGGGAGTCTCCCGCTATTAGATAGCGGCTCCCGGCCGCCCGGGAGATAAATACTTTCTCCCGGAAAGGTTTGCTCTGCTCGACCGAGCAGAGCAAACCTTTCCCTGCGATCGTTTTTTAAAAATTCTGACATCGGAGCCCCGGACGCCGTCAGTCAGAAAAAAGAAAACAAAAAACACCATTATTATTACTATTATTTTTTTTTTCAAAAGAAAACTAAAACCTTTTTTTAAAATTATTATTATTAATAATTACAACCCATTTTTATATGTACAAAATAATAAAAACAGTAATTGTTTTCACAAATAATAATACAAATAATAGTAATTTTTTTCAAAAAGAAACCATAAACCTTTTATTGTTATCATTATTATTATTATTAATAATAAAAGCTGACACCCTCGGCTTGTGTTATATGGTTTGCCATTTTAGCTGTTACAGCAGCGGTTCTGAACCTGTGGGTCGCTGTGTGATTTCTGCTGTGCTAGGTGAGAGTCCTCCTCAGCCCTCTCCTAGCGCCGCAGTGTCAGTTCTCCCGCCACGCCGCCAGATGTCGCTGCAGCAGCCGCGCAAACCCTAAATTTTTACCATTGGGGGGTCACCACAACTTGGCAAATGTTACCAAGGGGTCCCGGCCCTAGAAAGGTTGAGAACCACTGATCTACATGTTTCTCTATATAATATCTTCCTGCCCTCCACTGTGATTGGTCTCTGCAGAAGCCACCATCATTTCTAGCGATAGATCGGGTTGTATTTATTTTGCACCTCAGGGGTGTGGAATTCCTATTGCCCGAATTCCTATCGCCCTATCTAGAGGCAGAGCCAGCTGTACACGCCCCCTCCCCCATTCGTTCCTCCAGTCAGTGCTGGAGGATCCGAGCGGGGAGTGGGAGAATCCCTTCAGGGAGCCGTGAGTGACAGTTACGGCTCTCTGCAGGGACAGGATCAAGAAGTGAGCGAGTGATGGTATGTGTTCGCTCACTTCCTGATCTATTGAGCCGACCTGTGACAGTTACATTGTCACGCGTCGGCTCGAACTATGAGGATGAGTGAAAATCACCCCCCCCCTCCTCATAGTCCTCCTTTAAGGAGGAAGCTCACTTTCCCAAGTAATATGGGAAATGGAATTACCCAATCAAATCTGGCCCGGCCTCTCCCAGCACCCCGTTTCCCAACCCCCCACCCCC
>NW_017308627.1:122355-145765 GCF_000935625.1 Nanorana parkeri | reverse complement strand
CCGTTTCCCAACCCCCCACCCCCGTCCCCCCTGGCTATACTTACTTTTCGGTGAACAGTCCTTACCCTCCGCCTGTACAGTCCAGCCCTATCCATTTTGAAGTTTGCTGGCAAATTGCAAAGCACTCATTGGTCAGTGTAGTCAGGTGATCATGCTGACCAATGAGAAGCACTATTTAGCACAGTTTTGATTAGGGATGCACCAATACAGAATATTTGTGCAAGTACTTGTTCTCGCCCAAATGCTCCGATACCTTCCCCAATACTGGAACTTCTGGTCAGCGGAAGATTTCCTCTGACCGGCAGTGCCGTAGGGGAACATGGAGCCAGCTTCCCGTGCAATCACGAAGCGGGGCAGCGACTAATGACCCGCCCCGGTTTCCTGATTGGCTGGGAAGCCGGTTTCCTGGCCAATCACGATCAAGCCGGCCAAACAACCTGGAGTCTGCTTCCCTGGCAATCAGGAAGCTGGGTAGCATATACAGGTGAAACTCGAATAATTAGACTATCGTGCAAAGTTCATTTATTTCACTAATGCAACTTAAAAGGTGAAACTAATATATGAGAGAGACTCATTACATGCAAAGCGAGATAGTTCAAGCCGTGATTTGTCATAATTGTGATGATTATGGCTTACAGCTCATGAAAACCCCAAATCCACAACCTCAAAAAAGTAGATTATTACATGCAATCAATAAAACAAGGATTGTACATAGAACAATATCGGACCTCTGAAAAGTACAAGCATGCATATATACTCAGTACTTGGTTTGGGCCCCTTTTGCAGCACTTACTGCAATTACTTTTGCACGATATTCTAATTATTCGAGTTTCACCTGTAATTACCTGCTCCCCAGCTTCCTGATGGGATGGAGCAGGCTTCCCGGGCAAACAGAATCATTGCTCGTGCTCGATACCCAAAAACCTATATCGGTGCATCCCTAGTTTTGATTAAAACAATTTTTTTGTATTGGGACGCTTTATCCCTTGTAAAAGTAGTTTTTTTTTAAATTTCCACACCCCTGCACCTATTTTGGCATAAACAGTTCCTCCCTTTTTTTTTATATGTTCAGCAAGTTTATATAGTTTTGTGTTCTTCTCTATAAAAGTGTTTTATTATGAGGATAGTTGCAGCTTCTGCGGCTCAGACCTTCGGCTGTTCTTTTTATTTTGTAAGCGGTGATTCCTGAGACGAGCCCGATCGCTCTGATTCCTCAGACAATGCTTCTTTGTCGTTAGTTCATATTACACTGACACATTCTACTTCTTGATCGCAGATTAACCTTTCTGACACGTTACGCCCAAAACAAGTGTAGCAATCCCGATTATTTTTATATTATCGCTTGAAAAAACAAACATTTAAGGGAACACTCATCTGTTATTCATGTAATTGCTCTTCACACGTACTGTTAATGCCATCGCCAGCGTAAAGAATTAGACTGTCAATGGGCCGGTCCAGTATTCTCATCTCAAATCAGTTAATTAGAATCATCTGGCAGTATAAAGTATAAAGCTTTCACAGTGGTTCATGATAAATGCTGTACTCTGCTTATCAATAATTAATGTGACACTAAACTCCGGAGATAAATCCTAAAAATCCCTCTCAGTTCCTGAACTCTGAACAACAATGTATCTTATTTGTGTATCACTCGGCTGGAGATCCTCCAATCATCTCTGACACCGTCCTTCCTTCTGGAGGGGGGCTACGTCTGTTCCCCATGGTCCCTGTGTGTGTTGTAAAGTGGTCACCGCTCCAAGCTCCGCCCCCCTGGGATGGACTACAATCTCAGTACAAATTAGTAAACTAAATGTGAGCTTACTAGCACACACAAGGGTGGCTCCATAGAACAGCAGAGCTCAGGGGACCAACTGATTCTGCCGGAACCGAAAACGTTTAAACATTAAGAAGCAGAATACATTGTAAGGGCCGGCGGAGACCTGAGCCAACCTGGGACGCGCATCCTGGGATCGCATGGCCGTGCACAACTGCAGACAGCGATTGCCATGCGGCCCCATTTCAATGGGGTACATCTGCGGGGCAATAGCAGGAAAAAAGGTACATGTACCTCTTTTTTGCAATACATGATGCACGGCTGTTGTAGCCGTGATCAAGTTCAGATGCACGGGCGGAATCGCGGCGGGAAACCACGCGATCCGCCCGACACGACTGGGGTGCCATTAGAAAGAAATGGCGCCCACAGCGTCATCGTCGGTGATGGGCGACTCCGTGACTCAACGGCAATCCCTGCTGTATTGTACACGATTGCTGTGCGTTCACGGGTTGCCCAGGTGTGCACCGGCCCTAAGTGATTTAGCATTTGGAATAAGTAAAACATTTTTTTACTTTAATATTACTTTATATCTGCTGTACATTCCCCCCCCATCCCCATGTAAAAAAAAAAAAGTCATGCACTGCTTTCCTTTCATCAGAATTAGATTAAAGGAGAACTCCGAGGTCAGGTCTTTTCCCCATAGTTCTCCTTAGGGTAACGGGAGGACACAAACTAGCGTCCTCCCGTCACCCTAGGCTCAGTATATAGGGAGCTGTAGCTCGCGGTATACTGAGAAGCCGCAGCTGAAGCGGATCCCGACAATTGTGCCGGGATCCGCCCAGCTGCGTGAGTGACAGCTGGCTCTGCCTATCTTCCTCCAGTCAGCGCTCGGAGGAGCGGGGAGGGGGAAATCCAGCCCCTCCCCTGTCATGGCAGAGAGCCGTGACAGGATCGAGAGGTGAGCGAACGCCGGTATGTCTTCGCTCACCTCCCGATCTACTGAGCCGACCTGTGACAGTCTCATTGTCACAGGTCGGCTAGAACTATGAGGTGAGTGACAAGCCCCTCCCCCCTCATAGTTCTCCTTTAATTCTGTAACAGGTATTTGGCTACTTGTTTCTTACAGCCCAGAGCGGGAAGGGGGGTTGTGGGGGGCTGATTGGCTCAAGATTTTAGCACTTTTATTTAGCCAGCAGCAAAGGGATGCAGGAAGCACGATTTTTATTTCAGATTTTAGGTCCTCTGTATGCTATCATTAGGACAAACCATACTACAGTTGACCATTTGCTGGAGGGGGAACACCTGAAATCACACAGTTGCTTTTTCAATGCTTTTAGCCGACATTCCCACCATCAGAATCCTATCATAACATGTCATATTTAAATAAACAAGTCAGTGAACATCGGAGGCTGCTGCACTGTGCCTTGCCGCTAATACTCAGCCGCACTCACAGGTCTTCCAGAGGTCACTCCATTTAAGTAAGAACAACGTTACAGCTGACTTCCCATGGCGCCAAAACACACATTACCTGTTCCACCACTGCAAACGCAGACAACGCAGGATGCACACGCTGCCTCAATACAGCAGTATAGTGGGAACATCAATCGTATAGAGTACTTCATATTTATTCATCGCCAGCGAATCAGATTCATCTGTAAACTTTCTGCTGATGTTCGTTAAACTTCACAACTGTACTAAACCCAGACAGGCTACAACTGACCCCAAAATAGAACTGAAACCAAAAAGTTTTTTTGTTTTAGATGGAGCAAGTGAGGGTTTTAACTAGGGATGCACCAATACCGATACTAGTATCGGTGCCGAGTATTTGGGCCGAGTACTCGTACTCGCCCCAAATGCTCCGATGCCTAGCCCGATACTTCCGGTATCAGGAAGCCGGGCAGCGCGTCATTACACGCTGCCCGGCTTCCTGATGTAATGACACGGCGTACGGCTTTCTGATTGGTCGGGAAGCTGGCTTCATGCTTCCTCGTCACCTCATGACGATGGAGCATGTAGACAGCTTCCCGGCCAATCAGGAAGCTGGGCGCTGCGTCATTACACAGCGCCCAGCTTCCTGATTGGCCGGGAAGCCGGCTCCATGCTTTCTTGTCACCTAGTGACGAGAAGCATGGGGACAGCTTCCCTGCTAATCGGGAAGCCAGGTGGCGAGTCTTTACACGCCGCCTGGCTTCCTGAATGGGACTTCCGGTGCTTGGTATTCGGTATCAGGGAGTACCAAAAAAAAAGATATCGGTACTCGTATTCGATACCGAAATAAAGGTATCTTTGCCTCCCTAGTTATAACCCCTGACAGCTTTTTGCCATCTATTGAGTAAGTTTCCCTTCACTTCCTGTCAAATAGCCACAACAGGAAGTGAGAGGAAATCCCTCCAAAGAGGGGGGAGATCCCTGGTGGTCAGCAGGGCCACCAGAACTTCCCATCTATTCCTGTTCTGGTGACAACTCAAGATTTGGGATTTTTTTTTGTTCACTTTCAGTGATAACGGCCACCAGGACAAGGAGCCACCAGAGGGGATGACTTTTTAAGAAAACCTAAATGATCGGACCAAAAGATTTTTTTATTTTTAATGTGATTGTGAAATTCAACACAATTATTAAACAAACTACACTAAGAAAGAATGAAATGGTCCTCCTCGTTCTGACTGTTGTGTATTCCCCCCCACTGAAGGGTTGACTTGGCCTTATGTTTTGGATCATTGTCATATTGGAAAATCTAAAGGTCATCCATGTCCATCTCCTGGGCTGAGGAATGAAAATTTTTCCTCCAATATATTCTGATAATGTCTTTTGACTGAGTTCCCTGAGGTGCTGTAGCTCGCATACCTCCAAAACAACAGAGATCCACCACCATGCTTTACGGTAGGGATAGTAAACTAGGCCTTGTCTTCTGTAATCATAGGGGCCGATTAATTAGTCTTCTGCCACATGGCACTACCGCCACTAGATGGAGCAAAGGACCATTGGAAATTCCTATGCTTTTCAGCGCCATCTAGTGGCAGTAGTGACATGTGACCAGCTATACACTTTATAAAATGGCCCCTATGTTTACAGAGGAGTAAACAAGGCCTAGTTCACTATCCCTACTGTGAAGCATGGTGCTGGATCTCTGTTAGGGTTGCCACCTTTTCTTCAAGCGAATCCCGAACACTCTAGCGACGCACAGACATTTTTTGGGGAGCATAAGTCGTAACTTTTTCATATGTACATAGCGCCGCCCATTCATATGTAAATATCACAGATGAGACTATTTTCAGTGGGGGGCCAGTAGCCCCTATCTTAATTTTGGTTGCCCCTGTCTGCTTGACATCTTGTGTCCGGGTTTCTGATGCCATGAAACCCGAACACAGCATTCAAAACCCGGACTGTCCGGGTGAATCCTGGACAGGTGGCAACCCTAATTTCTGTTGATTTAGAGGTATCGGCTGTTTGGCATATCGGTGCAGCCAAAATGGCTGACATGTTACAGATTCTGCCAGGGTCAGGTAAACTCACACGGGTTTATTTACTAAAGGCAAATAGGCCGATGACTTTGCAATGGAATTTGCACTTTGCAGGTAAAGTTTCCCCTTAGTTTAGTGAGTGTGAAGAATGCTCAATAAGGAGCAAGGAAAGTAAAAAAAAAAAAGTTTCTGCTTGCACGTGATTGGATGATGGACATCAGAAGAGCTTCACTGCATTCACTAACCTAAGGGGAAACTTCTCCGGCAAAGTGCAAATTCCCTTGCAACGCGAACGGCCTATTTCCCTCCATGAGCTCAACTACATAACCCAAGGCACAAGCTGTTCAGAACATCTGGCTGGGACTGCAGCTCCTTGTCAATGATTCTGTGCTGTGCAGCCTCCCTCTCATGCTTCAACATGTGTGAATGAGGCTGCAGTGGGTTCAGTGAGAGATGATTGGCGCTAGAAAATATATTTTTCAGCCTCCAGCCCAGAATCGGGATACATTAAAAACCAGAATGCAGAATGTATTTGTAATACTTCAGTGATTATTAGAGGTGCGGTTGATCGCTAAGCCATTTGTTTTTATTGCTCACCTCTTCATTTCTACACTACATCATTCTTCTTATATAGTGTTCAGCTTTCACTTTCTAGCCGACCTGTGACAATGAGACTGTCACAGGTCGGCTCAGTAGATCGGGAGGTGAGAGAACACATAGCGGCGCTCGCTCACCTCTCGATCCTGTCACGGCTCTCTGCTGTGACAGGGGAGGGGCTGGATGCCCCGCTCTCCGATCCTCCAGCGCTGACTGGGGGAGGGGGCGGGTACAGCTGGCTCTGCCTCTAGATAGGCAGAGCTAGCTGTCAGTCACGCAGCTGGGCGGATCCAGACATAATTGTCGCGATCTGCTTCAGCTGCGGCGTCTCAGTATACAGCGAGCTGCAGCTCCCTATATACTGAGCCTAGGGTGACGGGAGGACGCTAGTTTTTGTCCTCCCGTTACCCTAAGGAGAACTATGGGGGAAAGCCCTGACCCCGTAGTTCTCCTTTAAAGGGGTTTAAGACCTCAGCGCTGATTATTAATCATATTTATTATTAGGGATGCACTGATATCGGTTTTTCGGTATGGAGTATGAGTACTGATATTTATCTTTAAGTACTCCGCGATACCAAATACAGATACCGGTACTTTTGCTGACACGGTGCTGGTTGTCACTCACGCAGCTGGGCGGATCCCGACGTCCATGTCGGGATCCGCTCCGGCTGCGGCGTCTCAGTATACCGCGAGCTGTAGCTCCCTATATACTGAGCTTAGGGTGATGGGAGGACGCTAGTTTGTGTCCTCCCGTTACCCTGAGGAGAACTATGGGGAAAAGCCCCGACCTCGGAGTTCTCCTTTAACCTAAAATACTATTTGTATTGTGGAATTCCAGCCAAAGCTTTTTTCCCCCTAGTTATTGGTAGAGAAGGAAAGGACTAGACCCCCCCTGTCAGGGTTTATGGCTGTACCCCCTGGTGGGGGAATTCACCCTCAGTATTTATTATAAAAAGTGAGTGGAACTCCAACATTTTATAGTTGGCACCAGAGCAGAAGTGGAAGGGAAATCTTCCAGTGGGGACACCTGTTCCAGTAGCAGCGGCTGTAGCCTTTCATCACACGGCTGAAGTACCTGCTGGGAGGTTGAGTGTCTCCTGTCTGTATCGTCCCAGGTATGTGAGACAGGGGGGGAACCTTACATTGTAAGCTTGCTGGGGGCATTGAATATATACATTGAGCCGTGCACGGCAACCAATCAGCTTCTCTCTTCAGTTTGTTCAGTTAAAATTTGAAAATATAAGAATGAAGCTGATTGGTTGCCGTGCACGGCTGCTCCAGATTGTGTCTGCTGCAGTTTAGATAAATTCCCCTCCTTGTGTATAAATTAGACATGTGCGATTCTTTCCGAAACGAAAATCGGACTAATTTTCGGACATTCGGATGTATCCGAATTACAGATATAACGAATGCAAACGAATCCGAATAGGATAGCGGTAGTTCGTTCGTTTTCATTCCATATTCGTTTCGTTCTTTCGTTGCAGCAAAGTGACATTAGAGAAGGAGAAAAACATTTTTTTAAACTCAAATGTCATTTTGCTGCAACAAACGAACGAAGAACGAAACGAATAAGAAACGAGAACGTGCGAACGAACTACCGCTGACGAATTTCGTCTGAATCCAAATTGACTTTCACACCCGAATCTCGAAAAACTAAATAACACAAAATCCGAATCGAAACAAATTTTTTGCCAGTTCACAAAATCTTTTTTGTCAGTTCACAGTCTAGTATAAATGATCAGTGCTGTATAAACGCCTGTAATAAATACATACATTAAAAAATAAATAGAAAAGTTAACTTTATTGATGTGGACATCTTTGGACGAAATCATTATTTAGTATTTTACAAGTTATAGAAACCATTGCTTGACATAAAAATGGTCAAATTGAGACGGTTATACTAAATAATACAATTCGTAATGGATGAGTGAGGGGTTAGGCCCTCTGTCAGGTGAGATTCACCCGCCCTAGCTGTATGTTCCACCACCGAGGCAGACAGTGAGGGAAAAATCCTTCATTTAAGGGCCTGTTCACATGAGATCAGGTCCTGATCAACAGACGTGGAGCTGCTGATGCAGTGCGTTTTTGACGCGTTTTTGATGCGTTTTCGGTCCGGATGCTGACAGTTCTTTTTTTTTTTTTTTTAGCCGTCGGGCTGTCAGTCTGCAGATCCTTCCTCTGAGGTCACTTCCGCCCTCTCGGAACATCTACTTCCCTTTGTGTATGTAAAGCTGGTGATCAGACATGTATCACATGTTTGCAGGCATGTTGATGGCGCCGGCTACAGCAATGTGCAGAGAACGAGCCCGCGGGAGACGACGTGATTGGGTACACGCGATCCTGAGGCTCCGGGACTCCCAGGGTCAGTTCTGGAGTTTGTATGAGGATTTGCGAGGTCACCCGGATACATTTGTTTCCTTTACTCCGATGTCCATGGCAAGGTAACGGGCATGTTCCAAATGTTTGCAGTTCATGTCGTTACCTCTACCCCAACCTGTCCGTCTATCTCCCACCCTGACTGCCTCTGACATCATAATAAGTGGAGCAAGAATACTAATTTTTTTTTTTTCCTTAGTTGCGTTGCGTTTCCGTTCCGTTTTCGCTGCGTTTCATGCGCGTTCGTGCGTTTCCGGACCGGGCAAAATGTGACATGCAGTATTTTTTCTGTCGTAACCTGAACGGACTGCGCGCGTGAGGACTGTAGCCCATAAAACACATAGGGAGACATTGGGATGCATTTTGAGTGCAGGAGCGTACGGATCCGGTCAGCACACAAAACGGACGTCGTGTGAACAGGCCCTGACAGTTGTCACAGAACAGGTGGGAAGGCGAAATCTTTCAATGGGAACAGCTGTTCCAGTGACAACTAAGAGGGGAATTTTCTCTTTTTATAAAGATTTTGTCTCACTTCCTGTCTCCGGGACAGGAAGTGAAAGGAAATCTCCCTTACTGGACACAGACCAAAGTGAACTGGTAGTAGTTTTAGCCTTTTTGCTATTCTCTCTTGCTTTACATACAATTTTAAGGGCCCGTTCGCACCAGGTCTGTCCATTAATCACACGGTTCCATGGGATTAACACTCCGTACCGTGCAACGCACCTACCATGTGTCACTGTGCAAGAGGTGCGGTGCGCTGCCATTCATTGAAATGGCACCCAAATGAACCTTCCACCCGCAATGCGCCACAACATGCGGTAGCTCAATACCGCGCGGTGCAATTGAAAAAAAAAAACAAAGTGCATGCGTGGACTTGGGGTAAACTAAGACTAACATGCAAACAATGATTCCAATCCTAAAAGAGCCCTAATCATACTTTACACTGCATGGTGTATGGAGATCCTTATCTATAGTTCAGTTTCCATCACCCCCTGTCTTCCATGCAATGAGCGATTCCACATTCTCCCTCTGACCTCTCCGGTCCCCGGAATGCAGGAAGTGATGCGTATTACATCACTTCCGCATTCAGCTGCCATTTCCAGCTACAGATGGCGGGGAGAAGCTGGTGAAGCAGATCTCTACTTCATCAGCTTCTCTGAGGGTCCCTAGTAGGTGACATCAGGGGTCTTGGAGGCCCCTAATGTCTCCATAAAGAGGACCTGTCATGTCAACTCCTTTAGTGAATCCTCCTCTTATGTACTTATGTCCAACAGTGTGAGATTGCCTTCAGGTCCGCTGGTTCCCCTGAGGAGGACAGTTTCTATTGTTTACTTTTTAGCTCATAAACACTTTCCTGTAAGGCCCCATTCACACTGAGCGATTTATCGCGCGATTTTTGCAGCGATATCGCTCATATTTCCGCGCGATATCGCTCTATGTAGCTTCTCCAATCCATTTCAATGGAGTTGTTCACATCTCGTCGCTCAATATCGCTCGTAGCTCGTCGCTGGTAGCTTGTCGCTCCTACATGACCCTTTTTTCGAGCGATATTGCTCCTGATTGCATACAGCCCAATAGGAAAAAGTTGCGCGATGTCGCGCGACAAGTCGCTCAATGTCGCGCAATATCGCTCAAAATCGCGCGATTTTCATGTCGCTCAGTGTGAATGGGGCCTAAGTGGAATAATACTCAGCAAATAACAATTGAGATCCAACTGGCCGTGTCCATCAAAGTGAACCTGTCCTGGAAGAATAGCGGTAGAGGAGATGACCTGACAAAGGCAGCGGTCGATTTCCACAGGGTGGCACGAAACCAAGACAGCGTGTTCTGCTTTCAGCCCAAAATAAACTTGCCGCTGTATTGGCGTGAACTTTTCACCTTTTGGGTAATGGCTTAAAATGCCGATTGATCCTGCATGACTGTATCGTGTTTACACTTGTGCCTCCGATGTGCAGCGAGGACGGCCCAGCCAAGAATCTGCTAATCTGACCCATGTTTCACACTTGTAGCCAGCGAGAAGGTACAACTAAACTTACACATCTACACCAATATATTTTCCCTCTTCGCCCTGGCTGCAGATAATTTATTGTTCAAATCTGATAAGATCAGCGAGTTACCTAAACAATATTGCATACTTATGTAAATGACTGTGTGTGTTTTGTAGCAACAGGTACCATAACACCGGAGCGAAGTTTCCATCATGGCTTCAGCATCACAAGCACTGTGGGAAAACACGAGTAACATTTTCATCTTGTGATTGATACACTTGTATCGTATTATCAGTAACTTTATATCAACAAAAAGGCCTAATTCACCCATTAGTAATCCTTCTTGCTCACTCAGCCGTAGGGTTATCTTGGTTCTGAATCATGAGATTTCGAGAACTCTACTCTTCCAATGAAGATGTATTTGAAGTCGTGTTTGCGTAACAATGTCTGAAGATTATATACTCAGTGTTCACTTTATAAGCGATTACGGCTGGGCCGTGAGCGGAACCCCTTGGCACGGGCGGCAAGCCAAAGTCCGAGGTACACAGAGGAAATCCAAGAAGAGTAGTCAGGTCCAATCCGGGTCGAGGCCGGCAGCTAGGTTCAGAAACGGAAGGACAGGCCAAAGGGTGGGTAAACGGGAGTCCAATCAAAGGGTCACGAAGCGAGACGGTTCAAGGCACAGGGAGCTGGGAGATCACACCATAGAGATAGATAGAATAGCTCAGCAATGAGCCAGGGCTCTGACTGGGCTTTTATACCCAGTGTGGAACTAAGACCACCCGCTGGTTGCCGAGGCAACCAGGAAGCTTCTCCTTCCAGGAGCCAATGGCAAGAGAAAGGCAGAGGGTAAGTCGTGTTTGCGTAACAATGTCTGAAGATTATATACTCAGTGTTCACTTTATAAGCGATTACGGCTGGGCCGTGAGCGGAACCCCTTGGCACGGGCGGCAAGCCAAAGTCCGAGGTACACAGAGGAAATCCAAGAAGAGTAGTCAGGTCCAATCCGGGTCGAGGCCGGCAGCTAGGTTCAGAAACGGAAGGACAGGCCAAAGGGTGGGTAAACGGGAGTCCAATCAAAGGGTCACGAAGCGAGACGGTTCAAGGCACAGGGAGCTGGGAGATCACACCATAGAGATAGATAGAATAGCTCAGCAATGAGCCAGGGCTCTGACTGGGCTTTTATACCCAGTGTGGAACTAAGACCACCCGCTGGTTGCCGAGGCAACCAGGAAGCTTCTCCTTCCAGGAGCCAATGGCAAGAGAAAGGCAGAGGGTGTGTGCTGGGAACCTCCCCCAGCAAGGATCACACCTGACAACAGTAATGGGTTACCCGCAACCCCGGCGCCAGGGGTCCTGCCAGGAAGGAGAACCCGTGCCCTCCGCCGCACATGGCAACCCCGAGGAGTGATAAGACCCCTGGTACCCTGACAGACACCTACTCATATAATGTCACATAAATCTGGAATATTGCATATGGATATTTATTTTTTTCTCATATGCAGCCAGCAGAGCTATTATATCCTCATTTTATATCTTTCTTTGTTTTGGTAAAGAAACCTGATGTTTACAGAGCTGAATAGCTCAAGCTGAAATTGACATACGCAAGACAGTAAGCCAGAACAGTGACTCCTCCCTCTCAAATGTAGTGGCTCCTCCCCCAGAACAGTGATTCCCGCTGCTTCCTTCACTCAGCTTCTAATAAAGTTTTACATGGACAGATACAGTCTGAAAGTAAACAGCTTCTGCTCTGATCTCCATATTTAGAAATCCTATGGTGCTCTGGCAAGTTTTTTCATAAGTGCACCATGTCCTTGTGTTAAATATCATTTGGTGGTGGTGGTGGTGGACCAGTGGTTGCAAAACTACTCAGTAGCTAGGCCTGCTCCCTGTATGCCTCTCAAAGTTTCATTTTTGTCTTTGATTGGAGGGTACAGGTACCATTATTATTATTATTATTAGAGGTGCACCGTAATAGAAATGTAAAAACCGAAACGAAACCGAAAAAAATTGTCAGGCCAAAACCGAAAATGTTTGTTTTTTTAATTTAAAAAAATATTTTAATGTAATTTATTTTTTATAAACTTT
This sequence comes from Nanorana parkeri, assembly GCF_000935625.1. Lineage (NCBI taxonomy): Eukaryota > Metazoa > Chordata > Amphibia > Anura > Dicroglossidae > Nanorana > Nanorana parkeri. The sequence continues at coordinate 133,484 of NW_017308627.1, read as the reverse complement.
TAAATTTTTTTTAATATTTATTTTTATTTATTAATTCATTTTTTATTAAATATTTTTATTTTACTTTTAGGGGCTTTGGGGAAATATTGGGGGTCTAAACAGATCCCTGATATTTCCCTTTTAAAATAGAAAAAGAGATTGAAGACACAGAGTCCTCAGAGACGCACGCAGAGTCCTCAATCTCTTTTTCTGTATCTTCCGTTATAAATGAACAGGAATCCTCTATACTGAATGCTCCTGTTCATTCATAACATGAGGACAGAGTATGTTTACTATAATCACAATCATGAATGAACAGGAAGTGATGTAGGAGGTGATGTAGATCACTCCCATTCATTCATAATTGAGGATATAGTACACATACCATGTCCTCAATTATCTACAAACACACTCGTCGTTCACTGATCAATGACTCCTTGTACCCGCTCTCCTCTCTGACACGCTGTCACAGGAGGCTGAGCGAGCGGTGTAGAGAGGAGAGCTCAGCCTCCTGTGACAGCGCGGCCTGTCTTCGCCCACACACCGCTCTGCCAGACTGTGATAGGAGGCTGAGCGGTGTGGGAGGAGAGACACCGGCCGATCACAGCGCTCTCCTCCCGCAGCGCTCGGCCGGCTGTCACTTTCTCTCCTCCCCGCTGGGACACAGAGCAGCGCCTAGCGGGGAAGAGAGAAACCAGGGATGCGCCGATGTATCGACAGGAAAATGGCACTTTCGGCATTTGTGCCATTTTCGGCCGATATGTTTCGGCATCCGATATATCGGGGCATGCCTAGTTATTATACAGGATTTATATAGCGCCAACAATTTGCGCAGCGCTTTACAATATATTAGTTGGTTCTATATCCTGCTCCGTTGAGGAGCATGGGGCCACTGTTGATGGTTTCCAGCCTTTGATTTAACCTGCAGCCAGGCCAGGTTCTCATCAACAGCCTTGGTATCACCATATAGCCGATATTTCCGCTCGAAGTCTTCTTCTTCTTTCAGTTTCTGTAACAAGTTTTATATTTCGGGTACAATAGATCGTTAGGCTAGAGTACCATGCCCTCGTGATAGGGGTGCCATCTTACCGTGTTTCCCCGAAAATAAGACAGTGTCTTATATTTTTTTTTCTACGAAAAAAGAAACTAGGTCTTATTTTCGGGGTAGGTCTTATATTACAGAAACCCCTGAAGATAGTGCTAGGTCTTATTTTCGGGGTAGGTCTTATATTACAGAAACCCCTGAAGATAGTGCTAGGTCTTATTTTCGGGGTAGGTCTTATATTACAGAAACCCCTGAAGATAGTGCTAGGTCTTATTTTCGGGGTAGGTCTTATATTACAGAAACCCCTGAAGATAGTGCTAGGTCTTATTTTCGGGGTAGGTCTTATATTACAGAAACCCCTGAAGATAGTGCTAGGTCTTATTTTCGGGGTAGGTCTTATATTACAGAAACCCCTGAAGATAGTGCTAGGTCTTATTTTCGGGGTAGGTCTTACTTTTGGGGAAACACGGTAGCTATATTTGGTGAGGAACAGTATTTCACAATACAGCCGTTCCTCCCGAAACTAACGATGTTTGAGCCGCCCCTAACCTGGGATCAGAGGCTCTGGGCTCAGTCTGGGCCTGTACAATCAGGACCTGTGCCAATGGGCTTTTATTTACTTCAAACGGGCTTTGCGCTTCCGTACAAGTCAATGAGGCAGGTAAAATGCAGGTCAGAAGTAGATCAAATGCGGCTGTCAATACATTCTAAATGATCCCAGAAGCATCTCAAACTGATGCCGCCCGCCCAAAACCCATCACCCCAGTCCCTGAATCTGATAACCTGAAATACATCTTTTTTTTTTTTAACCTTTTAATAACAGGGTTGATAAAGGGTGTCTGACTTCTAATTTTGTCGCCCAGTTGTGAGCTTTTGTCTTTATCTTTCCTGCAAATACCGCGGAACTCATTATACAGAAGGCACACTGATTTATCGTATGATTGATGAGAACGCCCCAGTTTACAACTTTTTCATTTAATTCCAGTTTCCGATCATTTCTCATAGCTGTGTCGTTTTTTTCACCGACGTTCAGGATTTTTAACAACACATCCATTTCCACCAGTGGTGATATGACAACCTGTCCGGAAAGCCCAGCCAACACGGTGATCTCACTTCTTGGCCCATGCTGAGAACGGTTGCTAGCACTCGTTTTGAAGCAACAAACAGAGCTCGAACACGTAGAGATCGCCGAGATGAGTTCACGTAGAGTCTCACGTATAATTTATCATGTATTACTTCTTGGAGAAACCAAATTAGGACACCTGCAAGAGAGCTCTGGGCGATGGGACTGACAATATAGACATGGCACAGGGGTGTGTGCAGCTCTGGGCCTTGACAGTCCTGTCACTGCTTGCCAGCCAGGAACACCATGTTTCCAGCTGCTTTTCCTCCCTATCTACCTCCCTGTGATAATCGCCTTTTCCATCCCATCGTCTTTCACCGTTGAGTATCACAAGCGTGGACGGGAAATCATACTGAGCAGCGCCAATGAATGTTCTTCTGGCTTTTATTAGTAAATTGTGAACAATACCAACGCATTTTCTGATCAGCGTTCTTAAATCCCGACCTTTTGGTTTTAAAGGTTTGAAGATAATAAATGTCTTTGTAGAGCAGTGGTTCTCAACCTTTCTAGGGGCCGGGACCCCTTGGTAACATTTGCCAAGTTGTGGTGACCCCCAACGGTAAAATTTAGGGATGACGCGGCTGCTGCGGCGACATCTGGCGGCGTGGCGGGAGAACTGACACTGCTGCGCTAGGAGAGGGCTGAGGAGGAGAGGGCAAATCCGGCCAATAATTGGCCTCAAACATATATGCAAAAAAACACGCAAGGGTTTAATAACCCTTTAAACTTTCCTGGTGACACTATAGTCCTCTCTGCAATGGAAATATAGCTCACCAGCACTCAATAGTTCAATATGGAAATAAAATTGGTATTATTGGGAAATTACATCACATGGGTCAAAAAGTCAAGGTATTGTGCTCATGCAGGATCTCCTTCTCAAGGCAATACAGTGTTGCCATGTGGAAGGGACCCTGATACGTGACGTGAATTTGCAATAAAACCAACTTATTTGCATATTGAACTACTGAGTGGTGGTGTCCTATCTTTGCATTCCTGAAGTTCTGCATGGTGCCATCCATTGTGGTCACGAGTACCTTCCCTGTTGCCATTGGTCACAGCGCTGCATGATATGCAGCCCCCATCTACAGCGATTTAAAGTCCTCTCTGTGCCTGCAGTTTCTGCCATTTTTATAACCCCTTTGGGAATTTGTACAGATTTTCATATATTTGAACCTGTATGGCAGGAACTGGTCACATGAACCTGTACCGGCCAATCAGATTCATATTTATTTTCTCCAGTTCCATTTACTATGCAGGTTTCATTCTTAGGGTGCTGTAGAACATTACAGGCAGCACTCATAAAGGTTTAATGAACAGGGTTTACCTGATAAAGAATTTGAAGATCATATTTGAATCTCATTTTCTAGGAAGTTTACGAGAAGTAGTGCCGGTGCTGCAAGCGGTAACCCATCATTTTCTCTGTGGCATTTTAAAACATTGATTAGAAAATTAGTCATAATCTGCTGCTTATATGCAAATTAACATTATCTGTTGATAACATGTTGATCAGTGAGGCTCGCTGTTTTATGTAATGTGTAGATTCTATGTAAAGGTACAGCCATGTAATATACATTCACAGGAGACGAGGAAATCAGAGCTGTTACTGTTTTAAAAGTAAAGCAGTCACCGCTCCAAGCTCGCTCCCGGGATGGACTACAATTTCATGTTTAATTTACTAGTTTGTATTGAGATTGTAGTCCCCGGGGTGCCTGGTCTGTGCATGATCCGTGCCTGGTCTGTGCATGATCCGTGCCTGGTCTGTGCATGATCCGTGCCTGGTCTGTGCATGATCCGTGCCTGGTCTGTGCATGATCCGTGCCTGGTCTGTGCATGATCCGTGCCTGGTCTGTGCATGATCCGTGCCTGGTCTGTGCATGATCCGCCTGGTCTGTGCATGATCCGTGCCTGGTCTGTGCATGATCCGTGCCTGGCCTGTGCATGATCTGTGCCTGGTCTGTGCCTGGTCTGTGCATGATCCGTGCCTGGTCTGTGCATGATCCGTGCCTGGCCTGTGCATGATCTGTGCCTGGGTCTGTGCATGATCCGTGCCTGGTCTGTGCATGATCCGTGCCTGGTCTGTGTATGATCCGTGTATGGCCTGTGCATGGTCCATGCCTGGTCTGTGTATGGTCCACGCCTGGTCTGTGTATGGTCCGCGTATGGTCGGAGTATGGTTTGTGTATGGTCGGAGTCGCACACAGATGCTGAAAGTTTCTCTCCATGCATCCTGTGCAGTGTGCTGGGATTGGGGTCTGGCAGCATTGGGCTGTGTATGGAAGTTTCCCTCCATGCATCCTGTGCAGTGTGCTGGGATTGGGGTCTGGCAGCATTGGGCTGTGTATGGAAGTTTTCCCTCCATGCATCCTGTGCAGTGTGCTGGGATTGGGGTCTGGCAGCATTGGGCTGTGCATGGAAGTTTCCCTCCATGCATCCTGTGCAGTGTGCTGGGATTGGGGTCTGGCAGCATTGGGATGTGCATGGAAGTTTCCCTCCATGCACCCTGTGTAGTGTGCTGCGATTGGGGTCTGGCAGCATTGGGCTGTGTATGGAAGTTTCCCTCCATGCATCCTGTGCTGGGATTAGGGTCTGGCAGTGGCAGCATTGGGCTGTGTATGTCTGTGTATGGAAGTTTCCCAGGAGTGAGCTTGGAGCGGTGACTACTTTACAACACACACAGGGACGGACCATGGGGAGCCAGGGACCAGCAGAGAGAGCACTGGATTTATCACACCCAAAACTCTACAAAGCCTCTGGACTGCAGAACCCAGAACAGAACATATTACGATTCTAAGAAACACAAATTTTTTTTTTTCTCCATCAGTCATAAACCGCGGAGCCCCCCGCTGTGTGTATGTGAGAAACCTCGGTGACCAGTATACACGGTCCACAATCCCGCCAAGCCAGCACCTTGCTTAGTGTTGTGCGGTCGTATGTTACAGCCCCCTCTTCTCTTCAATGCTCCCCGCTCCTAATACAGGACAGTATGTAAACTGCTTCTAGGATCTGTTGGTAAAATGTGAAGAATTTCTGAAGTTTATGTCACAGGTGAAGTATTTAAACATCATTCTTCTGTCACCCTTTGTGTTGAAACAGCCCATTGTGCTGATAAATCTCCTGTCAAAAGACTGAAACTGAGGGATTTGGCAAACTCCTCTAATTGCCCCGGCAGAAAATATCACTTTCTGAGCTGCAGATTTTTGGTTGCTGACACCTTTATGTTCACACCATGATGCCGAGTTACTAAGCATGGAGATTGTGAAGCTCTTTTGTTGCGGAACTGTCTCAGACAATGAAGAGTTTGTAACAGAATGGTTTATGTTTGCTGGTTGCAGGTGCTGCGTAATCCCCTATCTTCTCCTCCAATAGTAGTGAGTACTGCGGGCGGTTAGTCAGTCTGCTCATTGTGCAGGCGATTATCATATATCGTTATATCTGCAGTGAGTGGATTGTTTATTTTACTGCAGGTCAGAAAAAGCACAAAGTTATCTAAATGTGCCACAGAAATGTAATACTGCCGCACGCTGACCTGCACTATGGTGATGTAGAGCACAGAAGGACACATTGAATGGGAGCCTAGGAGCCATTTAGGCCAGTGTTTGTCAACCTGTGGGTCGCGACTAGGGATGCACCGATACCACTTTTTTAAGACCGAGTACGAGTACCGATACTTTTGATCAAGTACTCGCAGATACCAATTACCGATAATTTTTCTTAAAGGGACAGGTCACATTTTTTCTAAAGCAATACAAACTAATGCTTTAAGGTCACTTTCTTAATATTATGATTCATGAGATGAGCGAGCATGACGCCGGCTTCACGGCCAATCAGAATGCCGGGCGCTGCGTCATTAGACGGCGCCCGGCTTCCAGATTTGCTACCTTCCTGACCAATCGGGAAGCCGGGCAGCGCGTCATTGCACGCTACCCTGCTTCCTGATTGGCCGGGAAGTCGGCTCCATGCCCTCTCATCACAAGTGACGAAAGAGCATGGAGCCATTTCCCGGCGAATCAGGAAACCGGGCAGCGTGTAATGATGCGCTGCCCGGCTTCCTGATGCAGGAAGTACTGGTGCTAGGTATCGGAGCATTTGGCCGAGTACGAGTACTCACCCAAATACTCGGTATCGGCACCGATACTAGTATCGGTGCATCCCTAGTCGCGACCCAAAAGTGGGTCGCAACCCACAGTTGAGGGGGTCGCCAGTGCCTTGTGCTGCGGTAGGAGAACCACTGATTTAGACCAATCTAGTAGTCGCATAGCCACATAGCCACAACTGGAAGGGAGAAGAAATGCCTCCAAAGGAATTCTTGGTGGTCAGCAGGGCCAAAGGAACTAATGTCCCCATTGGATGATTTCCCATCTAACCCTGTTCTGGTGACAACCCAACATTTGGGATTTTCACTTCCATAATGGTCACCAGGACAGATAGAGAGGGTGAATCTCCCTAACCAGGACACTGACACCAATTAAAAACCTGACTTCCAACTGCTTGTATGCCTACCCAGTCATATAGTAATCAAGGAATCTGGATCCGGAGATCAGGATCAATCCTTTGTTTTGGGTGCTCTTGCCATGATATAACGCCATTGTCTTCTCAAATGGCCCTTTCATTCTCCTGTTATGTGCATTAGAGGAAATGGGAACGTCAATAAACATGCACAATAATTCCTGTTTTCAACAATATGTAAGACTGTGTCATCAAAGGTGAAATCAAATTTTCATGGCAAAGGATCGGCTCCAAGCTTGATGAATGTATAGCAGGGGTGGGCAACTTTATAATACCAAGGATTCTTATGTGAGAATTTACTTTTACATTAAAGGAGAACTATGAGTAGACAGTAATGTCGGGATCCGCTCCGGCTGCGGCGTCTCAGTGTACCGCGAGCTGTAGCTCCCTATATACTGAGCTTAGGGTGACGGGAGGACGCTAGTTTGTGTCTTCCCGTTACCCGTAGGAGAACTATGGGGAAAAGCCCCGACCTCGTAGTTCTCTGTTAAAGGGGTTATAAACCCTCCCGGTTTTTTTTGCCTATATCTACTGCTGGCAAGCATTAGATATAGGCAAAAAGTAAAAAAAAAAAAAACGCTTTAACAGTGGTTTAAACTTACCTCGTTATCGCTGCTCACTCCCGTGCCGAGAATCCGGAACTGCTCGTACGGCCGCAAAGGATCTTGGGGCGGGCGCATGCGCAGTTCGGATTCTCGGCCGGGAGACGAGCAGAGACGCAAGGTAAGTCTATGGAGCAGCGTGCACCCGCATGCAGACACCGCTGGACAGGAAGTGCCTGCAAGGATAGAGGAGTCAGCGCTGGATCGGAGAGCCGTCGCACCGCTGGAGGGAAAGATGAGAACGACGGGAAAGAAGAAGATCAGATTAAGAGACATCATTTAAGGCAGGGGTAGCCAAACTCTGGCCCTCCAGCTGTGGTGGAACTACACCTCCCATGAGGCATTGCAAGATTCTCACAGCCACAGACATGACTCCCGGAGAGAGATGCATCATGGGATTTGTAGTTTCACCACAGCTGGAGGGCCGGAGTTTGGCTACCCCTGATTTAAGGTAAGTGCTTACATTAACATGGGGGGGAGGGAAACATTTTTTTGACTTTAATGTCACTTTAAGCAGTGACTGGTAATGTCAATCTCTGATATACAGATAACCACAAGAGGAGGTATTTACACATCAGCATATAAAGCACAATCATCAACAATGAAACTGCCAACAACTAAAGGAGGAAACAATATAAAAAAAAGTGTTTGCAGATCAATCTTACAATAATAACATAAAGTGACACTACACTCCGGAGAAAAATCCTAAATTCAACATAAAACAGAAGTCATCAACTTGCGCAACTAGATAGATTGTTTATGGACTGTATATTAATAGTGTCAAAGGAGCTCCACTCAAACTGGTGATTATTCCAGAGAAGATGTATGCACTGATCCTTCAGCCTGGTTAGTTGGATAGAGAAACATCCATGTTTTCTTCACAGGAGAAAAATCCTAAAATCCCTCCAAATCCCCGAACTCTGAACAACAATGTATCTTATTTGTGTCACTCGGCTGGAGATCCTCCAATCATCTCTGACACTGTCCTTCCTTTTGGAGGGTGGCTACGTCTGTTCCCCATGGCCCCTGTGTGTGTTGTAAAGTAGTCACCGCTCCAAGCTCCTCCCCCAGGATGGACTACAATCTCATGTTTAGTTTACTGATTTGTATTGAGATTGTAGTCCATCCTGGGATTGAATGAGTTCACTGTATTCAAATGGCCTCCACAGTCACCAGATCTCAGTCCAATAGAACACCTCTGGGATGCGGTAGAACGGCATGTTTGCGTCATGGATGTGCAGCCAAGAGATCTGCAGCAACTGCGTGATGCTATCACGTCAATATGGACCAAACTCTGTAAAGAATGTTTCCAACACCTTGTTGTATCTCTGCCATGAAGAGTTAAGACAGTTCTGAGGGTCCAACCCGGTACAGCAAGATGTACCTAATAAAGTGGCCAGTGAGGCTATCGCGGTGATAATATGCGGCGGTCTGATATCCATAATGAGCAGTTTGTTGTTATTGTGTTTAAAGGAGAATTAGTAAGGGGGCGTGCTTTTCACTCACCTCATAGTTCGGGGCGACGTGTGACAATGAGACTGTCACAGGTCGGCTCAGTAGATCGGGAGGTGAGGGAACACATACCGGGTTCGCTCGCCTCTCGATCCTGTCACGGCTCTCTGCAGTGACGGGAGGGGCTGGATTCCCCTCTCCACGCTCCGATCTGGCAGCGCTGACTGGCGGAATGAACGGGGGAGGGGGCGGGTACAGCTGCTTCCCGTTACCCTAAGGAGAACTATGGGGAAAAGCCCTGACCCCATAGTTCTCCTTTAATGCTGTCATTTGTTATAACCTGATAGTGCCTAATATGAATATAATTGGTGACCCTCCCCGTCCTCTTTAGCACAAGTAAGCCCATAAATCACTTTGCGTTTCTAGATAAAGCAGAGCTAATTCTGGAACACGTAGAGGGCGATGATAAAGCCCTTCCAGTATATAAAAATTACTAATGCTTATTTAAAATGTAGATGACAAGCTCTCTCTGTAACAGTGTGAGCTGCTGCAGGCAGGGATTTAAACCCTGGCAATGGTCCAGTGACTAAACAGGCTTTGTATTGTTGCCAACATTGTAAACATGCGTTCTTATTACAGACAGTGCTGGACCTACCTCCTCCTATGGAATGGCTTAAGGTTAGACTCCTTCTCCGAAATCCACACCCTCACGCTGTCCCCCATTCTCATGTCCTACATATAGTTTGGAGCACTTGTGAATGCGTATGTGAATTTTTAATTTTCTTGCACAGGCAAAACAATTAAGAGTTCAGAGATACAATGGCCTGCCATTAAACAACACGGCTTAAAGCAGAACTCCCAACAAATATTAAAAGACGATACAGTTATGTATTCATTACAATTGTGAACTGTGTTTGAAATGCAAATAGTAGGTGCGTGAAATATGGGACCCCCCCAATCTCTAGTAGTACAGGTGACTGGTCACTACTACCCCCCTAAACACCCTTCCCCCCTTCTTTCTTTCTACCTGTTCCTTGGGGCCTTTACCCCACCCTATGTTTATGGTTTATTGGCTCACTACCAGGGGGCACGGACCTGCTGTCTAAGCAAATGGCCTACTGTTGGCTTACTGTGATTAATGCTTATAACTGTATGGTCACCCTACCCCTTGAGTGTGCATATATATAACGCATAGATACACTAATTGTGATTTTATGATTGTAATGATGATCCACTGTTCTGATGCACTGTGAACCAATATCTTTATACTGTTTGGAAAATTTCAATAAAAATATTGATACAGAAATGCAAATAGTAGAAGTGCCTAAAATCCTGGATATGGCAGGACTAAGACTGAGAGAAGTAGAACCTGCTCTAAAAGGCCAGTCAGCCTCTGCTGCAGCATACAGTGCTGTCAGTCTAACACTTACAGGAGGGTAGAGCGGAGTAATGGTCAAAGTGCTTCTTCACCTTCATTCTCCAGACCACGTTCACACTGAGCGGTTTATCGCACGATTTCCGCCCCCAAAATCGCGCGGAAATCAGCTCGTCCAATGTATTTCAATTGAGCTGTTCACATCTCACAGCTCAATGTCGTCTGTAGCTCGTCGCTCAAGCTTGCAGCTCGAACATGACCTATTTTTCTGCGCGATTTGGCCCCAATAGACTCAATGGTGCCGCGCAAAGTCGCGTAATACCCGCGATATTGCATGACCTTGTCGTGCGATATCGCGCTACAGAAGGGTGACTTTTGCACAGCAATATGGAAGGAAAGAATGATGTCACATGAAGACCGCTGTTGATTGGTTACAGCCCAATGTTGCAGCGACAAAGTCCCTCCCAAAAGTCGCGCTACGTATCGCGACAAAATGTGCACTGTCGCTCAATATTGCGCAATGTAGCTCAATGCCGCTCAGCACGAAATTGCGCAATTCTCCATGTCGCTCAGTGTGAATGGGGTCTAAGACTTGGCTTGCCATTTGGCAGGTGTTATGGACCATAAGACTGGTTGAACAGAATTATACATTCCTGTGGTAAGTAAGGCAGTTCACTTATATAAACTTAACTACTTGCTCAAGTTTCACCATTACAGTCACAGAGTGCAATGTGTGAACTGGGGCCCCTCATGTCTCACACCTTTGTTACTTATGTGTTAGTTTTAAATATTAAGAAGCATATAACATCCTTCCCAGGAAGCCTTCTATAAAAAATGATCAAGCAGATGAGAAACCAGAAAAAGTATGAGGGTGTCTTAGGATGGCTGCACCCCCTGTATCTGCACCCAAGCCTGATATTGAGGATTTGTATATTCAAATGACCTTCCCAAAGACATTATTTTGTGGAATTAGTGGCACTGTGCTGAACATAGAGGAATGAAGTTAGTGACGAGGACCATAAGGCCCCCTCCCTCCCTCCCTCACCT
>NW_017308627.1:117445-122313 GCF_000935625.1 Nanorana parkeri | reverse complement strand
CCCCCTCACCTGCAAGTCTCCCCCCCCTCACCTGCAAGTCTCCCTCCCTCACCTGCAAGTCTCCCTCCCTCACCTGCAAGTCTCCCTCCCTCACCTGAAAGTTGGTTGTTCTTCATATGGGTTTCTGGAGTCAGGTAGAGTGTAGATGATGAAAGATTTCATCCATAGAAACAAAAGGAGAATTTGCTTAGGCTAGTGGCAACAAAAGCTCAGCTTAAGGTCCAGGCTTGGCCTGTCTGTGCTGTTGGTAGGATGACCATCATTGTCCCAATAAGTAGTAGACTCTGCAAAGATCTAACTGCTCCTGTCACCACCGACAATCAATAATCACCTTTTAAGTGTGAACACTCCAAAAATGTTCCACGTAATTAGTGATGTGCACTTCTGATGACCTCTTCAAGAGATTCTGAACATCAGTTACCTGACGTGAGGCTTCAGGCTGTTTTGTATTTTAAGAGATTTACAGGAATCGTAAAATGTTCATGTGTTAAATCCTTGAATTAAAAAGATTTAATGTGCAGCAACAAAACCTCAAACTAGATTAAGCAAGAATGTGTAATTTTCTGGATTATTGGTGAGCGGTGAAGGCCTACACCTGACATAAATCTCATCGTGTGGTGGAGGAACATCTTGTGACCTCAGTTCATACCGTGCTTCCCCGAAAATAAGACTGTCTTATATATTTTTTGGCTCAAAAGAACACACTAGGTCTTATTCTCGGGGTAGGTCTTATTTTTTTTTTTAATGTACAACAATCCAAAATTAATGCTAATCCAAATTAAATAATCCAAAATGGCAAAGTTAAGAATAGGGTGATCAGGGCTGCCGTTCCTTTCCAAGAGCAGTTTGGTAACCAGAATGGGGGAAGTGCACTTTCACTATGGATTCCTCACAGGCGGAGTGCATTTGGTATCACTCCGCCTGTGACAGGAGGCGGGGCTATAGAGGAGGCATCGGCTTATGCGGCTCTGCTCCCTCCGCTGCCGCCTCACTTCTAGCGCCGGCTTCGTTGGCACCGCTGATTCTCTCCCGCTGCTCTTCAAGTTCCCCCCTTATGTCACCACCGCCTTGGGAATGGTCACAACTAGGTCTTATTTTCGGGGAAACACGGTAATACATTGTGTACGAGGAGGTTAGAAAACCGATTTGCCCTTCAGCTAACGGGGGTCTTCTAACCAGCTTATTAATATACTCATCATGCTTTAGATCTACTCAGTAACTGTAAGATTAAGGTCTCGTTCACACCTAGGCGTATTGCATATGCGCGTCTGTCGCGCGTGGTAAAAAAGTCACGCGACCGTCGCGTGTTTCCGAAGGCTACTTGGCTGTATCCGAATGGAAACGCCCAACAAAACGGCCCAAAGTAGTACATGTACCTTTTCAGGCGTGGGCCGTTTTGTAGCGCGTTAGGGACGGGCGGAAATACGCCAAGGTGGGAACGAGACCATTGAATACAATGGGATTTATATTTTTGAGCGTTTTGTAGAGCGTTCGTCGAGCGTAGAACGCGCCACAAAACGTTCAGGTGTGAACGAGGGCAAAGAGTAAACTGTAAAATAACTGTAAGAGTCTCTCCCATCCTCTGGAACTTTTTACCCCAACCTGTCCGTCTATCTCCCACCCTGACTGTCTTTAGGCGTTCCCTGAAGACTCTTCTCTTCGGGGAAGCCTATCCCACCTCAACCGAACCACTGAACCATCACATTCACAAACAACTCATCCCCACACAGCTCCCTCCTCATGTATCACTGGCCCCTCCCTCTTTTAGATTGTAAGCCCTCAGGGGCAGGGCCCTCCTTACCATCTTGTCTTGAATTGTATTGTGATTGTAATGTCTTCCTTACATTGTAAAGCGCTGCGCAAACTGTTGGCGCTCTATAAATACTATGTAATAATAATAAAAGATTCCCCATCCTGAAGCATCTGGGTTTTCATGCGGTAAGTCACTAAAACTGGATCCCACAAAGGGGTTTCCTTTCTCTACAGGTTATATGACTTCTTTCTCAGCTGCAGAAACATTCCAGTACGGTTTCTCTCAAACGCCAGCGCAGTTTTTTTTGTGAAAGACTTTAAAAGTTTATAACATCTTATCCTGAGGGATGCATGTGGTCGGCTTCAAGGCTAAATACACCACGGCCTCACAAGGGGACACCCAGCACATGTGCAAATAATACATAGGAAATATTAATATGCAGCATTATATATATTCATTTGACTAGAAGGAATAAGTCTGTGAAGGTTCTCATTCATCCAGGTCATGGTATATCTGTAAAAAAATAAAAATAAATCGAGGCTCATCTTCCATGTTTACATTGAATAGAAGATTTTTCCTGGCCTTCCAGTATAGTCAGTGACTACTGTTGGCATTTTGATACCCCTTTGGGAATGTCAGCATTCCTGTGCTCCTGCAAGGTCTCTGCATGCCTCAGCTTCTATTTATAACCACTGAGGACCTTATTGCTGGCCCGTCTTGCTGTAGTAAATGTGAAGCCCTTTGCCAAACAAAGATTAGTAGAGGTATGTCGGAGGTAGGTGCCAAATGAGAACTTGTATACAGAAGGTCCTCAACCCAATTGTCGTATATTTGTCGATGTTTCATGTTCTGGGGGTTACATGTAGTTTTCATTTAGTTTGTTTTTAATAGGTGAAATTGCTACTCAAAAACTCTAGAAAACCACATATGTATATTTAATCAAATCCCCCTTCTAGATATTATTACATATATATATAGACTGAGCGGCCGGATTATTATGACCACCCCATCAGTACTTCGTTGGGCCGCCTGGTGACTCCACGAGATGATGAAAGGTGATGCGAGGAATCTGACACGGCGCTGTCGCCCTTCTGTTGTCTTGTACCAGTCTTGCCCCTCCCCCGTTCTGCCCTTACATTGACTAGTCGCTGACGGCCACAATTCGCACGTTCAGACCCAGATTTTCGGCTGACAGTCCGGTCTTTAAACACTTTAACAATGAGCGGCTCCTGAACATGTAACGAATTCTGCTGTTTTGCTGATACTCGCTCCATGGCTCCGAGCGCCAACAATCATCCCGCGTTCCAAGGCTGTTACATCGCGTTGTTTCCCCGAATCTTCCCAATCACTTCTACTGTCGTGGTAACCAACCCGCTTCCCTATTTATAATGGTCTGGCCCTCTAGCAACTTCAGCGCCAAATTATAGCTCATTTGCCTACAAACGTCAGGTGGTCATAATAATCCGGCCACTCAGTGTATATAATAATCCGGCCACTCAGTGTATATAATAATCCGGCCACTCGGTGTATATAATAATCCGGCCACTCAGTGTATATAATAATCCGGCCACTCGGTGTATATAATAATCCGGCCACTCGGTGTATATAATAATCCGGCCACTCAGTGTATATAATAATCCGGCCACTCGGTGTATATAATACACGTCGCGGGTCGTGTGTCGCTACAGCAGGACCCTTTTGTGGAGCGGATTTAGCCGCGATTCAAGCTTGCTCAATGCAAGCATTTGCGCGATATCGCGCAAAATGCAAATCGCACGACAAACGCGCGATTTGCGAATCGCGCAGTGTGAATGGGGCCTTAATATAATACAAAGTTTAAAATTGCTACAAACGCCATTTTGTAATTGAATGTTAATAAAAATGACCGTTCTGTATTAATCTGCAGATGCTGTAATTTTCTAAAAATGTAAAAAATAAATAAAAAATCAATGCATTGCGGTGACCTGGAAGCGTCGTGTACACTGATGGTGCACAAAATACACCCAGTACACCCAGAAATGGCATTTTCCTGCTTCTGTGATTGGATCAATGATTTTCTCAGACATCTGCACTAAGATACAAGAGGAATTTTGGGCATCCTCTGCAATAGGCGTTTCATCGGTAAGATGCTTCAGAAAGCCTGCCCACTAAAGGGATGCAACTTTCCGCATTACATACACTGAGATTTGCTCAGGTGGTAATAATAAACACAGACCATGCCACTCAAAATCAGACCCCTCACATTGAGAAATCAGAACTCTCCCTTTTGAAAAATCAACCCTTTCCCATTTAGGAATCGGTCTGGAAAGGGAAACAATCAGCAATTTGTTCGGAACAGAAAAAGGTTGGAATCTGTGACAAATTCCTTACAATATACAATAATCGCCCAGAGGGGGATTTTTTTTAAAGGAGAACTATGAGGGGGGAGGGGCTTTTCACTCCCCTCATAGTTCTAGCCGACCTGTGACAATGAGACTGTCACAGGTCGGCTCAGTAGATCGGGAGGTGAGAGAACACATAACGGCTGGATTCCCCCCTCCCCGTTCTGATCCACCAGCGCTGACTGGCGGAACGGACGGGGGAGGGGGCTGGTACAGCTGGCTCTGCCTCTAGATAGGCAGAGCCAGCTGTCACTCACGCAGCTGGGCGGATCCCGTCATCTACGTCAGGATCCGCTCCGGCTGCGGCGTCTCAGTATACCGCGAGCTGTAGCTCCCTATATACTGAGCCTAGGGTGACGGGCGGACGCTAGTTTGTGTCCTCCCGTTACCCTGAGGAGAACTATGGGGAAAAACCCTGACCCCATAGTTCTCCTTTTAAGAAGCGGTGTTACACTTTAAAACCACCCTGATAGTGGCTTCCCTGAATTTTTAATGAGAGCCGTCTAATATGATCTGTGATCACTTTATGTAGATTTAACAAGCCTCCTGAAACACAACAACAACCGCTTTGTCTAAGTAAATCCCTTTCTGGAAACTCCCACTGAGTAAGGTACAAAATGTCAAGATAATTCTGGAATATTTAATGTGTGCTTCTTAAAAACATTTTGCTTTATAAAATTCTAAAGGGGGTTAAATTAGATGAAAAGTGTTAGCTGAATCCGGCCTTTAAACCA
>NW_017308627.1:111305-117350 GCF_000935625.1 Nanorana parkeri | reverse complement strand
CCCCCCCCTTCATAGTTCTCCTTTAATTGATATATTTAATATTATAAGTAGTATAGATATTGTAGATAATGAGTGTCAAGACTATTCAGTGTCAAAATATTTCGTCTGATGAGTATCTTTTATTAAAAAAAAAAAGTGTAAATAGTGTCAAAAAAGCCAAAACAATTTTTAAGGAAGGAAAGCCTTAGGTGGTATATTTGATCTCATAATTATTCTTATAAGAAAAGTGAAGATAATAATTGTAAAGACTAATTAGTGTCAAAAGAAAAAGACCAATCCTTGATTTCTTATTCCGTTTCTATAGTTTGCAAAAGCGCTAAGAATGTGAGCGAGTATCACCTTTATTATCACCCAGTACAAAGGAGGTGACCCCAGTTTACACCGTCTCAGCCCTCTCCATCACTCTCACACATGGCTCCGTGATTTTATCATCCAGCCAGCCGGACCGAGTCCCATAGTACTCAGCAGATTCGTTTATTTCTTTTAAAACACATATTTTATCTATTTTTTTTTTTTTTTAAACCACTTTTTCAATGAGGACATTTCCTTTTTTCTTCCAATACAGAGAGGGATAGCTGACTTAGCCGCATTTATTAAATGTGGAATGAAATGATCTTTTATATCCACTAATTGACTCCTCCGTCTTATGAAATGGCACGGACCGTAAACAATGACTGAACGGCATTTGATTTGCAAAACAATAATTTTATTTTTCTTAGTAGAATACCAGATTTGAGAAGTTTTCATTCTGTTTGCATCTCAGTGCTGCTGATCTCATTTTCATTTCTTTCCTTCCTCCCTCTTTCCTTTCTATCTTCCTCCATTCCTTCCCCCCCTTTCCTTCCTCCCCTATTCCATCTATTCTTCCTTTCCCGGGACCTTACTTCTTTCCATCCTTCATTTCTTCCTTTTTCTCTTTTCCTTCCTTCACTCATATATTCCTCCTTCCCTTCCTTCTCTTCCTGCCTTTCTCTATCCTACTTCCTTCTACCCTTGCTTCCGTCTTTCTTTCCATTCTTATTTCTTCTGTCCCTTCCTTTCTTCTTCTCTTTCTTACTCCCTGACTTCTTATTTTTCTTCCTACCCTCCTTTCCATTCCCTACCCTTCCATTCTCTTCTCTTTTCTTCTCTTCCTTCCTTTTTTATTATGATTTATTATTATAGAGGATTTATAGAGTGAAGCCAGTGCAGGGATCGGCAGAGGGGGGTGGAGGATAGAAGCCAGTGCAGGGATTGACAGTGGTGGGTTGCAGACACTGAGCGGTTGGTACGGTGAATGAGTCTAGCAGCTGCATTCATGATAGACTGAAGGGGGGAGGAGCCTGTGTAGAGGTCGGCCAATGAGGAGGGAGTTGCAATAGTCAAGACGAGAGATAACTTCCTTATTAACCTTTTTTACTTCCTTCCTGTCCTTCCTTCCCTCGTTACCCCGGTGATGTCTCTTTAAGATTATTATGAAGTTATGTTACACAGTTCTGGCAGCGTTTCTTTTTATCATCAGTTATAATGATATCCTTGAGTCACAGATTCCTGATCTCTGCAGTGTATCCCTCCGTATTGTGGATCCTTCCCAGTGTTTGGACGGATGGTGAAGTTATGTTTTCCTGAAGATGAGCAATTCCATTTTGCTGACTAATATTCTGTGAACCTAGCCGAAATCTTCGCATCCTCCTGTTCTCACTTGTCTTGGCTTTGTTTACATTGTGTATCTATTCTCCTGTATCCATTATACTGACAATTAGGAGTCATTTTAATGCATCTGACTGTCGTCCTAACAATTCTCTGAATTTACTGACAAAACATAGAAATAGGATACAGGAACTAAGTAGATCCAGGTCACTGCAGAGGCCAAACTCAGTCCCAATGCTTCCTAGGACAGGATTCTTAGCTCCTTCTCATCTGCAATTTGTATGTTTGTGTTCCCCATCACCTGCCCTATGATGAATCTTTCATAAATCTCCTTGGGAGCCACTGCCGACACTTAGCTTAGCCGGCGGCTCTCAGTCTCTGTTATCAATGACAGTTGTGGTCCCTACAACTGTCCCTACTGTCCGTCAGGGAAAATCAGAGTGTTTCCTGATCATGTGATCAATATGCCAGCTATGTCATACACACAAATATACACTGAGTGGCCGGATTATTATATACACCGAGTGGCCGGATTATTATATACACCGAGTGGCCGGATTATTATATACACCGAGTGGCCGGATTATTATATACACCGAGTGGCCGGATTATTATATACACCGAGTGGCCGGATTATTATATACACTGAGTGAGTGAGTATAATTAGCTATAATTTGGCTCTGAAGTTGCTAGAGGGCCGGACCATTATAAATAGGGAAGCGGGTTGGTTACCACGACAGTAGAAGTGATTGGGAAGATTCGGGGAAACAACGCGATGTAACAGCCTTGGAACGCGGGATGATTGTTGGCGCTCGGAGCCATGGAGCGAGTATCAGCAAAACAGCAGAATGCGTTACATGTTCAGGAGCGGCTCATTGTTAAAGTGTTTAAAGACTGGACTGTCAGCCGAAAATCTGGGTCTGAGCGTGCGAATTGTGGCCGTCAGCGACTAGTCAATGTTAGGGCAGAACGGGGGAGGGGCAAGACTGGTACAAGACAACAGAAGGGCCACAGTGCCGTGTCAGATTCCTCGCATCACCTTTCACCATCTCGTGGAGTCACCAGGCGGCCCAACCAAGTACTGATGGGGTGGTCATAATAATCCGGCCGCTCAGTGTATGTACACACACACTAGAACTAAATAGAAAGGGGTAACTGCACCCTATGAATTTTAAAGCATGCACTACCAAATGTATTGCATGCAAAATATTTATTAGGACAATAAAGAATCTGAAGTTAAAAAACATTTAAATGTAATATAGTCCAGCGTGCACCATTATTACCGTGTATGTAAACTATCACAAAACCACTATCATATCATATCCTTGTGATTATCAAATTGTAACATGGGCTTGAACCACCTCCACATACATACATACATACATACATACATACATACATACATACATACATACATACATACATATCTTAACTGTGTAGAACTTTGTCCTGTAATCATACCAAATGACGTTATAATATGGGTATCGGTTGTCCATCCCGAGGGTCTATGTGTATTGCCAATTGTTGATTCTAATTGAGGATTTCTTTTAATCCTCTTTAATCCTTGCAAAGGTAAATAGTTACAAAGAGATGGAATATCCACTTACTCATCCCTGAGCAGGTTGAGTTATACAATTCGTATGTAGATTATAATTTACATACAAATTACAATTTACATTATAATGTTTTACAATTGGCACAATGTCTCGCCCTAACAAGTTTGCCTGGTGAAATTTGGAAATCTTTCTCCATCTGAACACACCTACAGATACCACCGCTGCATTCGACCAGGTCAAACTTGTCATCTGCCAATTGTACAATGAAGGGAGTGATCTCCACCATGGACTGTGTGTGTGTTCTACATTGGATGTTTAAGGTTAGGGACTCTCTTGACATATACAACATCAGTGCTGGTAATCTCTTGCCTCCAGTATAACACGTGATATGGGTATCCCTTCTTCAGGGATGGGCCCTGTCTCTTCGGGAGACGGACCCTTTAGATAGCACCCTTTGTGCACTTTTTTTGTGTGTTCACATGCACTTTTTTGGTTCACTTTTTGGGTGTTTCGCACACCACGGGCTTTAAAAAAAAAAAAAATGACATGTGATATCGCTTTTTTCTGCACCTCACCTCTCGGCCTTTTGGCTAAGACCAGGGGTAATTTTTATTACCGGGCCGCAAGGCCTAGCTGTTGTTTACACATTGGCACTTATTTATTTGTGCACTTCACTTTTTATGTGTGTTTTTTCTTCACTCCATAGGATGGAGGGTGCGGGTCTTCGGGCCTACCCCGAAGTCTAGGGGGAGGATGTTTGGCCATTAGGTTCCTTCCTCCCCTGAATCGGGGGCCTCCCTTCAGGGGAGCCCTCAGCCGTGTACTTCAGCTGACCACGATGAATGGGTCTGCCTGGTTTCAGGTGGACACGAGTGCCTTGCCCCTTGTCAGGAGCCTTGCACTTTGTGTTTTCACTTGCACTTTTTTGGCTCACTTTTTGGGCGGGTGTGTTTGCACGCACTGTGGCCTGTAAAAAAACATGACGTGATATTGTCACATAATGGACAATACAAACAACTCAGATTCTGTGTTCTTCAAAGTATACATAGAAGTAAATGAGGGAGAGATTGGGGTCCTGTAGAGAGAATGGAGATGTATTTATCACCTTAAAGGAGAACTATGGAGTCAGGGCTTTCCCCCATAGTTCTCCTTAGGGTAACGGGAGGACACAAACTAGCGTCCTCCCATCACCCTAGGGTCAGTATATAGGGAGCTACAGCTGGCGGTATACTGAGACGCCGGAGCGGATCCCGACATCGATGTAAAGATCCGCCCAGCTGCGTGAGTGACAGCTGGCTCTGCCTATCTAGAGGCAGAGCCAGCTGTACCCGCCCCCTCCCCCGTCCGTTCCGCCAGTCAGCGCTGGAGGATCGGAGCGGGGAGGGGGGAATCGAGCCCCTCCCTTGTCACGGCAGAGAGCCGTGACAGGATCGAGAAGTGAGCGAACACCGGCATGTGTTCGCTCACCTCCCGATCTACTGAGCCAACCTGTGACAGTCTCATTGTCACAGGTCGGCTAGAACTATGAGGTGAGTGAAAAGCACACCCGCCCCCCTTACTAATTCTCCTTTTAAAGCTTAGAAGCCCATTCACGGTGATATATTCTCGGAGATCTGATATGATTAGAGGACCAGACATAGCCACTGTTTTTTTTCTTGCATTTGAAAGTTTTTTTGGACATTAGATATCCCAATTAGGACGTGGTAGCCTTTAAGAATATGTAAGACCCTTATACACAGTTAGATATGTATGTGGAGCCGTTTTCGAGCCAAGTTACAATTTTATAATGACAATTCTAATAAATACGCACGGAAAATACGCCCCAAAAAAGCTACTGTACTCCTTTGCAAATATGGAAAATACGCCCAAGTGGGAACCACGCCCGTAGATAATGATTGGTTTTCATATGCTGAGCGTTTTACAGCGCGTCGATCAGCGCTGTAAAACGCCCCGGTGTGAACCAGGCCTTAGGATGCTATTTAGCTTGTCGGTGTTCATTGTTGAGGGGAACAGTCATTGCTGTGGTCTGCTCCCCATTATGCTCAGTTTTGTGGACACGCTTCACGTCCCCCTTCTCTTCTTTCGGGAATAGAGCAAAACCTCCTACTGCAGCAGCACCTTTGATAGCACCAACGGTGATTTTTTTTTTTAATGACACGTGTGTCTGCAATGATTATGCTCGACCATAATTGTCAGTCTTATAGAATTTAATTAATTCGCTACAAGTCTAAACTATTGTATATATTATTAATGTATCACTGATCAGTTTTTTTTTTTTTGTTTAATATATTTTTATTGGGCAGAACTTCTATTTTGCAGCAGACTGCCTTGTTTCTGAAATGGATACATGGTGTCTGTGTGCAGGTTCACAACCTGAGCCAGCACTACAGGAAGAGGCACTCAGCTGCAAAGGGAAGTTCTCCCCCAGCATGAGAAGAGATGAGGATTTAAAAGGAAGAGCAGCAAAGAGAAGGGAAACTACCATGGATTACAGTAAGGCGCACATTACAGTATTGTGTTATGTTACAAAATCTGAGGGTTTAATGTCACTTTAAGCTTTCAAAATGAAAGATGGATGCTGATTGGTTGCCATGCACAGCTGCTAAAGATTTCGTCTGCTCCAGTTTTGATAAATCCCCCCCCCCCCCTCCCCCCATTGTATCTTATTTGTCTATCACTCGGCTGGAGATCCTCCAATCATCTCTGACACTGTCCTTCCTTCTGGAGGGGGGCTACGTCTGTTCCCCATGGTCCCTCTCTGTGTTGTAAAGTAGTCACCGCTCCAAGCTCCGCCCCCCTGGGATGGACTACAATCCCAATACAAATTAGTAAACTAAACATCAGATTGTAGTCCATCCCG